>NW_027470169.1:0-43007 GCF_051020765.1 Lasioglossum baleicum
AGGCCGAACCTCCCGCCTCACCGACAGTGTAACTTCGTATTCAGAGGATGAAATTAGTAAACATTTTAGTGGCGTGGACCATAATTTCACTATGCATAAGAGGGTGGCGAGTCAAACTGTTGGAGAACGCAACCACACTTTTTGAGTGTCGGACAGCTAAGTTTATTGCTTCACCTATCCTGTGATACCCAGAGTAAGACCTGGTAATTTGGAATTATATTTGCTGTAGAGTATTGGCTATAGACACCCAAGTTCACTATATAAATATTAATGTACAGAGTAAAGCCGTTGTAGAAATTTACTTATTGGTATATTGTCAAACATTTTACCGATTGCCACAACCCGCGAGGCCCAAAAACGCTGTCAACAGAATATAAATTCGTATCCAGGGACAGAAATTAGTACGCATTTAAGTGACGGGCGCCTTAACTTCATGTATGAATTATAAGGTCCCCAGGCAAACTCTTCCAGAACGTTTCCAACTTCTTTGAGAGTCGCACAGTTAATTGTATAGTTCCACTTATCCTGTGTTTCCGAATGATAAACCTGGTATTCACAGAACAAATCCGCTGAATAGTGTTAGCCCTAAACAGCATATGTCACGGTTTGATTATAATGCAGAGCGCCAAGCCATTTGTATACGTTACCAATTTGTATAAATACATTCCTTTTACCAACTGCCTTACCTTCGAGAAGATAACCCACTGTATCGGTAGTATAACCTCGTGTTCTGTAAAGGGAATTAGTAGGCATTAAAGTCACGCGCACCTTTATTTTATGTGTCCACTATAACGATCGTGTGTCAAAGCATCCCAGAACGTTACCGCCTTCTTTGAGAATACAAAGCCTGAGTCAATAGCTTCACACATCCTGTGATACCGTGAGCCTAACCAGGTATTCCGGGAGAAATCAACTGATCAGTGTGGGCATTAGACACACTGTTTCACGGTATAATTATTAAAGTACAGGGACAATGCTTTGTATAACCATACCTATTGGTGTAGTGTCAAAGTTTATGTCGAATGCCATACCTTCAGTGGACCAATTTAGCTGCATGGAGAGTATAACTTCATGTACAGAGAAACAAATTAGTGTAAATTTTATTGACGGGCATCTTTATTTCGTGTATGAAATCGAAGATCGAGTAGTAAATCGTTCGAGACCGTTACCAGCTTCAACGGGATTCGTACGACTAAGTCAATAGCTTCACATGTCCTGCGGTTCTAAGTGTCACACAAGTTACTCCCGGAGTAATGACCCTGTAGAGTATTGGCAATAGACACCCTACTCCACGGTATAAATATTACCGTAAGAGAACCTAAACCGCTGTATCGAGAGTATAACTTCGTATGCAGAAAAGTAAACTTGGATACACTTATAGTGACTGACACCTTAAATACATATATGAATAAGAATATCGAGAGTTAAACCGATCGAGCACGTTACCACCTGTTTTGAAAGTCGCACAGCTATGACAATCGCATCACATATCCGACTATTCCGAGAGTCAAACCAGGTATTCGGGAGTAAATCCTAGGAGCACTGGGGGCAATAGAGCCATTAATATACGGTATGAATAACAAAATACGGAATTAAACCGCTCGAGACCCTTACCAATGGGGATAACGTCAAACTCCTCTCAGGATACCTTATCTTCCGAGAACATTGCCCGCTGTTTCGCGGGTATATCTTCGTGTTCAGAGAAACAAATTAGCCTTCCTTTTGTGCCGCGCAACTTAATTCCATGTACGAAAAAGAGGACCGAGTATTAAACCACTCCAGATCGTTTCCACCATCTTTGCGAGTTAAACGGCTAAGCCAATAGCTACACCTATCCTCTGATTGTGAGAGTCAAACTAGGTATAACGGGAGTAATTTCGCTGAAAAGTATTTTCAGCAGTCACCTTAATTTACGGTAACATTACTAACGTAGAATGTCAAACCGCGTTTGATCGTTACCCATTCGGATAGATTCAAACATTTTAACGATAGGCTTGCATTGCGAGAATCTCACTCCCTGCAACGATAGTATATCATAGTGTTTCTAGAGACAAATTAGTATATATTTCAGTGACGGGCACCCTTATTTCATGTACGAATAATAAAAACGAGGGCTAAACTGATCGAGAACGTTACCACTTTCTTTGAAATTCGAACGGCAGTGTCAATAGCTTCAACATTCCTTGTGATTCCGACAGTCAAACCTGCTATTCCAGGCGTCAATCCGCTGAACAGTACTGGCAATACTATTGGCAATGTACAGAGACCAACCGTTGCAGAACGATACCTACTCGTACCGAGTCAAACCTTTGACCGAAGGCCACACGTTCCGGGCTGCTGACCATCTGTGTAGAGGGTATAACTTCGGGTTCGGAGAATGAAATTAGTATAAATTTTAATGACAGGCAACGTAATTGCATATACTATTTTGAAAGTCGAATGTCAATCCGTTAGGGAACGATACCACCTTCCCTGGGAGTCGGTCGGTTAAGTCAATAGCTTCACATATACTGTGATTCCAAGGGGTATACCGTGTAATCCGCGAGTAAATCCGTTGGACGGTAATGGCACTAGACACTTTAATTCACTGTAAGAAAATTAAACTACAGTGTCAAATCCGTGTCGATCTCTAACAATTTGTAAATAGTCCTTCTGCTTACCGATGACCTTATCTTCCGGGAACCTTATCCGCCGTATCGACAGGTTAACTTCTCGACGAGAGAAACATACAAGTTTACATTTCTGTGACGGGCACCCATGTTTCATGTATGAAGTAGAGGAATGAGCGTCAAACCGTTGCGGAACGATACCAATTGGTATACAGTCAATCGCATCACTGAGGACATTATATTCCGAAAACCGAGCCCACTGTATCGAGAGTATAGCAGCGTGTTTGGAGGGACGAAGGAGCATACACTTTAGCGACGGGCACCTTAACTTCATGTATGAATTAGAATATAGATGGTCAAACCGTTCATGAATGTTACCACCCTCGTTGGGAGTTGAACGGCTAAGTCTATTGTAACACCTGGCCTGTGATTCTGAGGGTTAAACCTGGCAGTCCGAGAGTAAGTCCGCTGAAGAGTGTTGGCAACTGACACCATAAATCAAGGAACGAATAATAAGGTAGAGCGTCAAACTGTCGAAGTCCAATACCAAGTGTATAACGTTTAGTAACGGGCAACTTAATTTCATCCAAAAATTAGAATATCGAGTGACAAATTCTCCCAGAACGTTACAAGTATCATTGAGTGTCGCACAGCAAAGTCAATAGCGTCATCAGTCCTGTGTTACCGAGAGACAAACTAGGTATTCCGGAAGTATATCCGCTGAACAGATTTGGCAATAGGCACCTTAAGTCACGGTATGCATACTAAAAAGGACCGCAAAACCGTTTGTGATCGTTACCACCCTCTTTGAGCGTCGAACGGATAAGTCATTAGCTCCGCCTATCCTGTGCTACTGACAGACGAACCAGAATATCCGAGAGTAAATTGGCAGAAGTGTATTGACATTTGAAGTCTTAATTCACAGTTTGAATAGTAAAGTAGAGCGTCAAACCGATTATGAACGATACCAAGTGATATAATGTCAATGATTCTTCCGTAGGCCGTACCTTCTGCGAACCTGACCCGCTATATCGAGAGCATAACTTCGAGTTCAGAGCAAGAAATTAGTATTCATTTCAATATCGGGCACCTTAACATAATGTATGAATTAGAAGATTGAGGGCTGATCCGCTCGAGGAACGTTGCCACCTTTCGCGAGAGTCGAGAGGCTGCTTCGCATGATACATCTATCATGTGTTTCCGAGAGGCAGACCAGGAAATCTGGAAGTCAATCCAAAGTGCAGCATTACCAATGGTCACGTTCAATCTCGGTATGAATACTAAAGTAGAGCGTCAAACCTTTGTAGAGCGTCACCTACTGTTACAGAGTCTAACATTCGCTAGGCTTTCCCTTCCGAGAACCAAACCGGTGTATCAAGGGTATAACATATAGAAGAAAATTTGTGTTCGTGTTACTGTCGGGTACCATAATTTCATGGATGAATAACGAGATCGAGAGTCAATCCGTTCGAGAACGATATCATCTCCTTTGAGAGTCGAACGGCAAAGTCAGCAGCTTCACATATCCTGTCAGTCCGAAAGTCAACCCATGCATTCTCGGAATAAATCCGCTGAATAGTATTTGCGGTAGACACCATAATTCACGATCTGAATATTGCCGTAGAGCGTCAAACCGTTGCAGAACGATTCCTATGCGTATAGTGTCATACTTCTTACCGAAGGCCTTACCTTCCAAGTAGAGATCCCGCAGTATCGAGGGCATTACTTCGTGTTCAGAGAAAGAAGTTATTATTCGTTTCAGTGTCGGGTACCTCAACTTCATGTATGAATTTAGAAGATTGAGGAGCAAACTGTTCCAGAACGTTACCACCATCGTTGGGACACATGCAGTTAAGTAACTAGCTTCACAAACCCAGTGATTCCGGAAGCCAAACCAGGTATTGATGGAATAAATACGCTTGAACATTATATTCAATAGACACCTTAGTTCACTTTCTGAAAATTAAGGTGGAGATTCAAACTGTCGGTAAACATTACATATTGATATAAAGTCATTCTATACACCAAATTCCACACCTTCCGTGAACCCAGTCCCATGTAGCGATTGTCTTGCTCAGCATTCACGTCGTCAAATTGGTACACATTTTTGCAGACGGATATGTTATTTTCATGTATGCATAAGAAGTGCGCGAGTCCATGCCTTTGAGAAAGATGTCACCTTCTTTGAGAGTGGCACAGCTATGCGAATAGCTTCAACAATCCTATGATTCACAGATAGAAACCTGGTGTTCCGCGACTAAACCCGCAGTGCAGTATTGGAACCAGACATGATATTTCACGTTATAAATATAAAAGTACAGGTTGAAAACTTTGTAGAACGTTACATATTGGAATAGAGTCAAACATGTTACCGAAGGCCTTATCTTCCGAGAGGCTAACTTGCTGTATCGGGGGTATTTCTTCGTGATCAGCGATGCAAATTAGTATACATTTTAGTGATGGGTACACTAAATTCCTGTATGAATTACAAGATTAAGTGACAAAAGTTACGAGATCTTTACCACCTTCTTTGAGTATCGAACGGCATAGTCGATAGCCATACCTATCCTTTGATTCCGAGAGTCATATCAGGTAATACGGCAGTAAATCCGCTGAACTCTACTGGCAATAAACACTACAATTGGCGGTATGATTGAGAAAGTGGAGCGTCAAACCGTTTGTGAACGTTACGAATTGCTAGAATGTCAAACGTATAACCGAAGGCCTTACTCTCCGAAAAATAATGCCCCTGTATCGAGACAAAAATTTCCGGTTTATAGGAAGATGTAAATCTTCATTTCAGTGGCGGGCGCATCACTTCATGTATAAATTTGAAGATTGAGGGCCAAACATTTCGAGAAGAATAACACCCCCTTTGAGATTCAAACGACTGAGGCAATATCTTCTCCTATCCCGTGATTCCGAGTGTCAAATCAGTCAATACGGGAGAAAAACCGCTGAACAGTATAGGCAATTGGGACGATAAATCACGGGTTGAACATTAATGTAGAAAGGCAAACAGTAGGAGATCGTTACCAAATGGTATAGAGTCACACTTTTTACCGAAGGCATTACCTTCCGAGAACATAAGCCGCTGCCTCGAGAGTATAACTTCGTGTTCAGGGATGAAAATTCATATACGTTATAATTACAGGCACCTTCATTTTAAGTATAGTTTAGAAGATCGAGGGTCATTACGTTCGAGAACGTTACCATCATATTTGAGAGCCGAACGACTGAATCAATAGTTTCACCTATCTGGTGACACCGAGAGTCAAACCAGGAATTCCGAGAGTCTATCCACAGTACAGTATTGGCAATAGGCAACTTAATTCACGATATGAATATTAAAGTAGAGAGTCAAACCGTTGGCGAAAATTACTAAATGGTATAAAGTCAATTTTCTTTCCGGATATCTCTCCCTAAAATAACCTAACCCGCCGTATCGAGTGCCATGCTTTTTGCTCATGGATACTAATTAGTATACATTGTAGCAGGAGGACGCCTTATTTTCGTGTATGAATAGAATAATCGGGAATTGAACCGTTCGAGAAACTTACCACCTTCTAGGGAGTCGATCGGCAAAGTCAATAGTTTCACGTATCCTGTGATTCCGAGAGACAAACCTGGAAATCCACGAGCAATTCTACTGAACATTATTGGCATGAGACACTTTAATAAACTGTTTGAATATTAATGCAGAGTAACTACCCGCTTGGGAACGCTACTAATTGGTATAAAGTTACGCGTTTTGCAGAAGACCATACCTAACGAAAAACTAACATTCTGTACCGAGAGTATAACTTCGTGTAAAAAGAAAGAAATTAGTAATTATTCCAGTGACGGACACCTTAACTTCTCGTATGAATTAGAGGATCGATGGTCATACCGATCAAAACTTTTCCACCCTGTTTCAGAGTAGAACGTGTAATTCAATAACTCCACGTATCCTGTGATTCCGAGAAATAAACCAGGTAATCCGAGAGTAAATTTGCTGAACAGTATTGGAAATAGGCACCTTACTCCACGGGATGAATATTAAAATAGTGGGCCACGCTGTTTGAGAACATTACCATTTACAATAAAATCAAACGTTTTACCGAAAGCCATACACTCCGAAAGACTAACCCGCTGTATCAGGAGTATTACACCGTGTTCAGAGGTACGAAATAGTATGCATGTTAGTGACGAGCCCCGTAATTTGATGCATCAATTAGAAGATCGAAAATCAAACCGTTCGAGAACGATACAACATTTTTGAGAGTATAACGGCTAAGTGAATAGCTTCACCTCTCCGGTTATTCCGATAGCCATGCCACGTATTACTGTAGTCCATCCGCTGTACACTATTGGTAATGGACACCTTAATTCACAGGTTGAATATTGAAGTACAAAGCCTAATCCTTGTAGTACGATACTTATTAGAATAGCGTTAAAGATTTTACCGAATGCCTTACCACCCATGAACCTCACCAGCTTCATCGAGAGCATAAGTTGGTGTTCAGAGAAAGAAATTAGTTTTCATTGCTGTGACGGGCACCCTAACTTCATGTATGAACTGGAAGATCGATGGTCAAACCGCTCGAGAACGTTGCCACCTTGTGCGTGAGTCGAACTGCTATGACAATAGATGCAGATATCGTGAGATTCTGAAAGGTAAACCGAGATATTCCGGGAGTAAATGCTGTGTACAGTATTGGCAATAGAGACCTAAATTCACGTTATGAATATTCATGTAGAGAGTCATTCCGTTTGAGAACATTAACAAACTGTTTAAAGTCAAAGTTTTTCCGTATACCTTGCCTTCCAAGAACCTATCCCCCTATTGCGACGGTCAGGATAAGTGCACACCGAAACAAGATAGTAGACATTTAAGCAGGCGGACACCTTATCTTTATGAAAAAACAGAGTAATCGGGAACCTAACGGTCCGAGAACGTGACTACTCCCTCGGGATTCGAATGACTACGTCGATAGCTGCACCTATCCTGCGGATCCGATAGACAAATCCGTTATACCGGGAATGAATCTGATGTACAGTATTGGCAACAGACAGCATAATTCAGGGTTTCAATATTAAAGTAGAGCATTAAACCGTTCGAGAGCGTTACAAATTGCTATAAAGTCAAACATTTTACCGAAGGCGTTAATTTCAGCTGACCCCACCTGTTACATCGACAGTGCAACATCTTGTTGAATGAAAGAAGTTATTATTCATTACAGTGGCAGACTCCTTAACTTCATGTATGAGACAAATGTTCGAGGGTCTAACCACTCGAGAACGTTACTACCTTCTGTGAGAGGCGAGGGGCTAAGTCAATAGCTTCACGTATCCAATGATTCGAAGATTCAAACGAGATATTCCAGAAGTAAATACCGTAAACAGTACTGCGTATAAACACCTTATTTGACGATTAGAATATTAGAATGGAGCGACAAACCGTTTGATAACGTTACCAATTCCTATAAAGTCATACATTTTACCGAATACCTTACATTCCGAGAACCAAACTCGCTGTAGCGAGTGTCATGCTTAGTGCACACAGGAACAAATGGGTAGATATTATAGCAGATGCTCACTTTATATTCATGTATGAATTAGAAGGTCGAATGTCAAATCGTTCGATATCGTTACCACTTTCTTCCAAATTCGAACGCCTGTATCAATAGCTTCACCCTTTCTGTGACACCGGGTGCCAAACCAGGTATTCCCGGAGAAATCTGCAGAACAGTATGGGCATGAGACACACCATTATACGGTATAAATATTAGAATACAGTGTCAAGCCTTTGTAGAACGTTACCTATTGCTATAGTGTCAAACCTTGTACTCAAGGACTGACCTTACGAGAACTTAACCAGCTGCATCGAGATTATAACATCGTGATCAAAGAAACAAATGGAAATACGTGTTAGGGTCGGGCACCATAATTTCCTGTATGAATAAGAAGATCGAGAGTCAAACCGTCCGAGAACGTTACCACCCTCTATGATATTCCAACAGCTAAATGAATAGCTTCACATATCCTGTGCTTCCGAGAGTCATGCCAGGTATTCCCGGAGTAATACCGCTGATCAGAATTGGAAATAGGCACCTTAATCCACGGTTTGAATATTAAAGCAGACCGTCAAACCGTTGAAGAACAATACATATTGCTACACATTCAAGCGCATTACCGAAACCCTTACCGTCCGAAAAGCCATCCCGCCGTATGAGGAGTGTTACGTCGTGGTTGAAGAAACATATTAGTGTAAATTTTAGTGACGGGGACCATAATTTCATGTATGCATTATAACATCGAGTGTTAAACCGATGGAGAACTTTACCGCCTTCATTGAGAATAGACAGGTTTATTCAATAGCTACACCTATCCTGTGATTCCGAGAGTCAAGCGAGTTATTCCGGAGAAATCTGCTGATCAGTATGGGAAGTGGACACACTATTTCACGGTATAAATATTAGAGTACACAGTCAATCCATTGTAGTACGTTACCTGTTGGTATAGTTTCACACTCTGTACACTAGACCTGACCATACGAGAACTCATCCCGCTGCATCGAGAGTATAACTTCGTGTTCAGCGAAACAAATTATAATACATTTTAGGGTAGGACGCCTTAATTTCATGTACGAATAAGAAGATTGAGTATCAAGTCGATCGAGAGTCATGCCGTTCGGGAACGTCCCCACCTTCTTTGGGAGACGAACGGCTGAGTCAATAGCTTCCGTTAACCTGTGCTACCGGGAGTCATATTAGGTATGACAGGAGTCAATCCGCTGTACACTATTGGCAATGGACCCATTAATTCACGGCATGGGAATTAAAGTAGACCGTCATACCATTGGACATCATTGCCAAATTGTATAAAGTCAAATTTGTATCCGATACCTCGTCCGCCAAGAGCCTAACGCGCTGTAGCGAGTGTCATCCTTAGTGCATACGGAAACAGACTTGTTGACACTGTAGCAGACGGACACATTATTTTCATGTATGAGAAACATAATCGGGAATCAATCCGATCGATAATGTTCCCACCTACGTTGTTAGTCGAACGGCTAAGTCAAAAGCATCACCTATCCTGTGATTCCAGGAGTGAAACGAAATATTCCGGAAGAAAGTCCTCAGTTAAGCATTGACAGGAGACACCTTAATTCACCTCATCAATATCAAAGTACTGAGGCGATCCACTGTAGAGCGCTGCCTACTGGTATAGGATCAAACTTTTTACCGATGGCCTTTCCCTCCGAAAACCTAACCAGTGTATCGAAGGTATAACATCGAGTTCAGAGGAACAAATTAGTAAACGTATTAGACACGCGCACCTTAGTTTCATGTATGAGTTGGATGATCAATTGTTATACCGTTTGTGAACGTTACCACCATTTTCTAGAAATGCACCTCAGTGACGAGCTTCACCCATCCCGTGACTCGGAGAGTCAAATCAGGTATTCCCGGAGTAAATCCGCTGAACATTGTTGACAATGAACGTGATAAATCAAGCGTTATGAATATTAAGGAACATAGTCAACCGTGGGTGATCATTTCCAATTTGAATTTGGTCAATCTTCTTGCGGAAGGTCTTTCCTTCCGAGAACCAACCCCGCTGCATCGACAGTATAACTTCGTGTTTCTAGAAGTCAAGTTGTATCCATTTTAGTGACGGCACCTTATTTTCCTGAATGAAATAGAAGGTCGAGCGTTAAGCCGTTTGAGAACGTTACCAATTCCCATAAAGTCAAACGTTTTACCGAAGAGCATACCTTCCGAGAACATAAGCCGCTGCATCGAGTGTATAACTTCGTGTTTAGCGAAACACATTACCATACATTTTAGTGACGGCACCTTAAATACATGCATGAATTGAGAGACCGAGGTTCAAACCGTTCTAGGTCCATAAAGCCTTCTGTCAGATACGAACGGCTAAGGAAATAACTTCACAAATCATGTGATTCTGAAAGTCAAACCAGGTATTCCCGAAGTAAATCTGCCGAACAGTATTGGCAATAGACACCTTATGTCACTGTTTAAATATAAAATAGACCGTCAAACCGTGCAAGAGCGTCACCGCCGTCTGTTGAAGACGAACGGTTAAGTCACTAGCTTCACCTATCCTGTGATTCTCAAAGTAAAACGAGATATACCGGGAGTATATTTGCTGTAAAGTATTGGCAATAGACACCTTAATTCGAGGATTGCACATTAAAATGGAGCGGCACACCGTGTGAGAACGTTACAAGTTCCTATAAAGTCAGTCGTTTTACCGCGTGCCTTACCGTCCAAGAAGCTAACACGCCGTGTGGACAGTATAGCTACGTGTTTAAGGAAGCACATTAGTACACAACTTAGTGGCGGCATCTTTAATTCATGGATGAAATGGAATATCGAGTGTTAAGCGTTCGAGAACGATAACACCTTCTGTGAGCGGCGAACGGGTAAGTCAGTAGTTTCACCAATCCGGTGATTCCGAGAGGAAAATCAGTTATTTCATGAGTAATTGCGTTGAAGAATATTGGTAATTGACGCCTTCACTCACGGTCTGAATATTAAAATAGAGTGTCAATTTGTTTGAGAATGTTGCCAATTGGTATGAAGTCAAACGTTTGACAGAAAACCTTACCCTCCGATAGAGAGTATATTTTCGTGTTCAGAGGAAGAAATTAGAATTCACTTCATTGTCGGGCACCTCAACTTCATATATGAATTCAAAGGTCGATGGTCAAACTGCTCCAGAACGTTGCTACCTTCTGCGAGAGATGAACGGCTGAGACAATAGCTTTGCCTGTCTTGTTATTCGGAGAGTCAAACTAGGTATTCAGGGCGTAAGAATAGTATGTGCAACTGACTCCCTAATTCACGCCATGAATATTAACGTGCAGAGTCAAACCGTTGTAGAACGTAACCTGTTCGTATAGATTTAACTTCTAACAGATGGTCTCACCTTCCAAGAAGCCTATCCGCACTATCGAGGGTGTAACTTCGTTTTCAAAGAAGCAAATTAGTATACATTTTAGTGACGGGCACCTTAATTTCATGTACGAAATATAGAGATCGAGGGCCATACCGTTAGGGAAGTTATCCACCTTCACTGCGGATCGACCGTATAAGACAATAGCGACACCTATCCTGTGTTTCCGGAAGACATGTCAGGTAATACGGGAGTAAATCCGCTAAAGAGTATTGGCAATTGCCCCTTAATTCAGGGCATGAGTATTATCTTAGTGAGTCATACCGTTGAAGAACATTACCAATTCGTACAAAGGCATTCCTTTTACCGGATAGTTTACTTTCCGCGATCATCCATCCGTATCGTGAGTATAACTTCATGTTCAGAGGATGAAATTAGTAATCATTATAGTGAAGGGCACTTTAATTTTATTGTGAATAAGAAGATCGAGTGTCAACCCTTCCGAGATAGTTGCCATCATCTTTGAGATTTGAACGGGTATATAAATAGCTTCATAAATCCTGTGAATCCGAAACCCCAACGAGATATTCCGGGAGAAAATGCACAGCGCAGTATTGGTAATGGACACATTAGTTCACGGTTTGAATATTAAACTTGAACGTCAAGCCGTTCGTGCACGTTACATCATTCTCTGTGGGACGAAAGGTTGAGTGTACAGCTTCACCTATCCTGTGACACCGTAAGTCAAACTACATATTCCGCAAGTAAATGCTCTGTACAGTATTGCCAATATACACCTTATTTCACTGTTTCAGCAATAAAGAATGCGGTCAATGCGTTTGAGAACATTACCAATTGCAATAAAGTCGAAAGTTTTACCGAAGGCCTTGCGTTCTGAGAAACTCACCGACTTCATCGAGGGTAGAACATCGAGGTTAGAGAAAGAAATTAGTTTTCATTTTAAAGACGGGCACTTTAACTTCATTTATGAATTAGAAGATCGAGGGTCTAACAGTTGGTTAACGTTACCACTTTCTGGTAGAGAAGAACGGCTAAGTCAATAGCATCACCTATCTTGCGATTCTGAGAGCCAAACCGGGTATTCCGAGAGTAAATCAGCTGATCAGTGTTGGCAATACACACACTAATTCACGGTTTGATTATTAACATAGGTGGTCAACCCGTTTGAGAACGTTACCAATATATATAAAGTCAAATGTTTTCCCGGAGACATTACCTTCCGCGAAACCCACCGGATTCATAGAGTGAATAAGTCCGTGATCAGAGATTGAAATTAGTATTCATTTCAGTAACGGGCTCCTTAACTTCATGTATGAATTAAGAGATCGACGGTCAAACCGTTCCAGAACGTAACCACCTTCTGTGAGGGACGAACGGCTAAGCCAATAGCTTCTCGTATCCGCTATTTCGGAGATTCAAACTAGGTATTCCCGGAGTAAATTCCCTGAACTGTACTGCGTATAGACACCTTTATTCACCGTTGGAGAATTAAAATGCATGCTAAAACCGTTTGAGAATAGCAATGTATTGAGTATAGTAAAACGTCTTTCCGAAGGCCTCATCCTCCGATAAACTGTCCCGCTGAATCGAGAGTATAACACCGTGTTCGGGTGTAGGAGCTAATATACGTTTTAGTGACGGGCACCTTAATTCACGGTTTGAAAATTAAAGTAGATTGTTAAATCGTTTGACAGTGTTACCGGTTGGTATAAAGTCAAACGTTTTAACGAAACCTTACCCGACAAAGAGGTAACAAACTCTATCGAGAGTATAACTTTGTGTTCAGAGAATCCTATCAGTACACATTATAGTGATTGCATCCTAATCTTATGTATGAATTGAAGGTGGTGGGTAAAGGAGTTCGATACCGTTACCACCTTCAATGATATTCGGACGGCTAAATGAATGGCTTCGCATATCCTGCAAATCCGGGAATCAAAAAATGTATTCAGTGTCAATATTCTTTTCGAATATTTAAGTAGAGCATCAGACCGATCGAGAGCGTTACCGATTGGTATGAAGTCAAAGGTTCGATCGAAGGCCTTTCCTTCCGCGAACCCCGCTGGCTTTAGCGGGAGTATAACGACGTGTTCAGAGAAAGAAATTAGAATTCATGTCAGTGACGGGCACCTTAACTTGATCGAGAAGATAGAGGGGCAAACATTTCGAGAACATTACCACCTACTTTGAGATTCGAAACGTTATATCTTCACCTATCCTACGATACCGAGAGTCAAACCAGGTAATCCGGGAGTATATCTGCTGCACAGTATGGCATTAGATGCCCTATTTTCCGGTATAAATATTAAAGTGCACCACCAAACCGTTGTAGAACGTTACAGATTGGTATAGTGTCAAAATATTTACCGACTGCCTTACCGTCCGAGAAGCTAACCCACCGTACCCGTGTTTACTGAAACACATTAGTGTACAATTTAGTGACGTCACCTTAAGTTCATGTACGAATTAGAATGTCGATGGTCAAACCGCTCGAGATCGTTGCCACCATCTGTGAGAGACGAATGGTTACGTCAATCGCTTCACCTATCCTGTGATTCCGAGAGCCAAACCAGGTATTCCTGGAGTAAATCCGCTGAAGAGTATTGGCAGTAGACACCGTAATTCACGGTTTGAATATTAACGTAGTGCGTCAAACCGTCTGAGATCGTTTCCAATTGGACTAAAACCAATCGTTTGCCGAAGGACTTACCTTCCGCGAGCCTCAGCGGCTACATCGAGAGTATACGTTCCTGTACAGAGAAAGAAATTGAAATTCAATTCAGAGACGGGCGCCTTATCTTCACGTATGAATCAGAAGATCGAGTGTCAAACTAATCGTGAACGTGACCACCTTCTATGAGAGACGAATTGCAAAGTCAATGGCTTGACTTATTCTGTCATTCCGTGAGGCAAACCAGGTATTCCGGGGGCAAATCCGCAGATCGGTATTAGCCATAGACGCCTTAATTCACCGTATGAATACTAAACCAGAGCGCCTCTCCGTTCGAGAGCGTTCGCAATTGGTATGAAGTCAAACGACCGAAAGCCATCCCTTCCGATAAGCTAATCCACTGTATGGTGAGTATAACTTCGTGTTCAGACAAGCTAATTAGTACTCATTCCAATGACAGGCACCTTATATTCGTGTATGAATTAGAAGATCGAGGGTTAAACCGTTCGAGAACGTTAGCAACCTCCGTGAGAGATGAACGGCTTAGTCAATAGCCTTACGTACAGTGAGATTCCAAGAGTGAATCCAAATATTCCGGAAGTAAATCACCAGTACATTATTGACACCATAGACACCTTAACTCACCGTATCAATGTTAAAATACCGAGGCCAACCATTGTAGAACGCTACCTACTGACAGTGATCAAATTTTTTACAGACGGCCTTACTCTCCGAGAACCTAACTCGCTGTTTCGAGAGTATTACTTCGTGATCAGAGAAACAAATTGGTATACACTTTAATGACAGGCACCAGAATTTCATGTATGAATAAGGAGGACGAGGGTTGAACCTTTCGCGATCTTTACCACCCTTTCTGGCAGCCGAACGGCTAAATCAATAGTTTCACCTACCCTGTGATTCGAAAAGTAAAGCCAGGCTTTCCTAGAGTAAGTCCACTGAGCAGTATCGGCAATAGACACATTTACGCACGGTTTAGATACATCGTCACATCGTGTGAGGTCGTTAATAAATGCAACAAATTCAAACGTTTCACCGAATGCCTTACCCTCCGAGATCTAACTCGCCGTATCGAGAGTGTAGCCACGTGTTTCGGGAAAAACATTAGCATTCAATTTAGTGACGGCATCATGAATTCACGCATAAATTAGATGATCAAGGTGCAATCCGTTCGATAATGCTGCCACCGTCTGTGAGATACGATCGGCTATGTCAATAGTTTCACCGATCCAGTGACTCGAACGTTGAAACCAGGTTCTGCTGGCGAAAACCCTCTGAACAGTATTGCCAATAGACAACTAAGTTCACAGTATATATAAGAAAGTAAAGCGTCAAGCCATTTGAGAGCATTGCAAAGTGGAGTCAAACACCTTACAGATGGCCTAACATTCCGTGAAGCAAATTCGCCGATTCGAGGGGGCAAATTCGCTTTCAGAGAAAGAAGTTAGTCTTCATTTCAGTGACGGGCACCTTAGCATAATGCATAATTAGAAGATCGAGCGTCAAGCAATTCGAGAACGTTACCACGTTCTGTGATGGACGCGCGGCTGTGTAAATACCTTCACATATCCTGTGATTCCGAAAGTCAAACCAGATATTCCGAGAGCAACGGTGCTACTCAGTATTCGCAATAGGCACCACAATTCACGGTATAAATATAAAAGCAGGCCGTAAAGCCGATGTAGAACATTACCTATTCGTGTAGGGTTAAACTTGTTACAAAATGCCTTTCCGTGCGCAACAATGACCACCTGTATCGAGAGTATAACTTCGTGTTCAGAGGGTCGCGGTAGTAAACATTTTAGTGACGGGAACCTTAATTTCATTATCAATAAGTGGATCAAGTGTCAAACCGTTCGAGAAAATTACAGACTTGTTTCGGATTAGAACGGCTTAGATAGTAGCTTCATACATGCTGTGATTCAGAAAGCCGAACGAGATATTCCTAGAGTAAATGCACAGCACAGTATTGGTAATAGATACCTTTATTCACGGTCTGAATATTAAAGTAGACCGTTACACAGTGACCGAGCATTACAATTGCTATAATGTCAAACAATTCTCCGAAAGCCTTTCCGTCCGAGTAGCAAACCAGCAGTATGGAGGCTATAGCTTCGTGTTCAGGGGTACGTACTAGTATACATTTCAGTGACGTCACCTTAAATTCTTGTATGAATATGAAAATTGGGGGTCAAACCGTTCGAGATTGTTACCACCTTCCCCTATAGATGAACGGCTAAGTCAATAGCTTCACTGATGCTAACTAGTCCGAGAGTCGAACCAGGTATTCCGGGAGTAAGTGCGCTGTACAGTATTAGCAATAGACACCTTAATTCAAGGTTTGAATATGAAAATAGGGCGAGAGACCGTTTGAGATCATTACCAATTCGTATAAAGTCATTCCATATTTGAATACCTTACATTCTGAGGACCAAGGCTGCTGTAGCGAGTGTCTTGCTTAATGATAACGGAAGCAAATTAGGTAGACATTTTCTCGGACGGACACCACATGTTTGTGTATAATCATCAACATCGAGATTCAAAGCGTTCGTGAACGTTACCACTTTCTTTGAAAGTCGTATATCTAAGTCAATAGCTGCAGCTATCCTGTGAGAATATGCGCTGAACAGTATTGGCAATAAACACCTGAACTCACTGTATCACTACTAAAGTACAGAACGCCAACACCTTCCTTGAGAGCAAACGTCTAAGTCAATATCTTCATCTATCCTGTATTACCGAGAATCAATCCAGGTATTCCGAGTGTATCACCTACTCTCGTCTATTGGCAATAGATACCTTCATTCACGGTATGAATATTAATGTAGAGAGTCAATCCATGGGTGAAGATTACGAATTTGTATTAAGTTAAACGTTTTACTGATGACATTAACTTAAGAGAACCTAACCCGCTGTAGCGAGAGCCTTGGTTATTGTTCACGGAAACAAATTAGTAGACATTTTTGCAGCCGTAGAGCAGATTTACATCTATAAATATCAAAATCGATACACAAACCGTTAGAGAAAGGTTCTTTGGAAGTCGAACGGCTGAGTCAATAGCTTCACCCATCCAGTGATTCCGACGGCCGAGCCACGTATCCTGGGAGTAAACGCGCTGAATATCATTGTAAAGGGCACACTAATTCACGGTATAAATAAGAATGTCGAGAGTTAAACCGAGGAAGGATAACCACAGTTCATATACATTCACGCCTTTTAAAGAATACCTTCCTTTCCGAGGACCTAACACGCTGTAGCGTATGTCTTCCATAATATTCGCGGATACAAATTAATAGACATGTCAGCAGACGGGCACGACAAATTCGATTATAATTATCAAAATCGAGATTTAAACCGTTGCACAAGGTTATACCTTTCTTTGGGAGTCGAAAAGCTAAGACAACAACTTCACATATCCTGTGATGCCGAGAGTCAATCCAGGCATCCCACGAGTGAGTGCGCTGATCAGTTTTGCCATGAGACACCTTATTTCATGGCCTGAATGTTAATGTAGACATGAATTCGTTTGAGAACGATACAAATTGGTATAAGGTCAAACGCTTAACCGAAGTCCTTACCTTCTGAAGAACTTACCAGGTGTATCTACATTTCAACATCGTGTCCAGAGGGACGAATCCGTATACATTTTAGTGACGACCTCACTAATTCCAAGTATGAATTAGAAGATCGAGGGTCAAACCGTTCGATAACGTTTCCACCTTCATTGAGGATCGAAAGGCTAATCCAATTGCTTCACATTTCCCATGATGCGGATACTCAAACCTGGTATTCCGGGAGTGAATGCTCTGGCAGTATTGGCACTAGACAGTAAATTTCACGGTACAAATTTTAAAGCACAGGGTCAAGCCGTTGTTGAACGTTAGCTTTTGCTGTCGGGTCAAGCTATTCACCGAAGGCCTTACATCCCTAGAACGTATCGCACTGTATCGCGAGAGTAAAGGCACGTGATCAGAGAAGTATATATGTATACATTTTGGTGTCAGACACCTTATTTTCATGTATAAATTAGAAGGCAAAGTGCCAAACCGATCTGGAACGATACCACCTTGTTCGAGAGTTGTACGGCTAAGTCAATAGGTTCACATATCCTGCGATTCCGAGAATGAAACCAGGTATTCCGGGAGAAAATCCGCTGTACAGTATTGCCATTAGTCACATTACTTCACGGAATGATTACTAATGTACAGAGCCATGCCGTTGTAGAACATTTTGTTACCTTTTGTTACCTTTTGCTATGGAGTCAAACTTCTTACTGAAGGCCTTACATTCCGAGAAGCTAAACCGCTGTATCGCGTGTATAACATCATGTTCAAGGATGCAAGTTAGTGCTCATTTTATTGCCGGCACTCATAAATTCATGTATGAAGTAGAAGTTCGAGGGTCAAACTGTTGTAGCTGTTACCCTTTGGCATAGAGTCAGACTTTTAACCGAAGGCCTTACCTTCCGAGGAGCTAAACCGCTGTATCGAGTGTATAACACCGTGTTCAGAGGTACGAACTTGTATTCACTTCAATGATGGGCAGCTTATCTTCATGTATGAGTCAGAAGATCAGGGGCCAATCAGATCGAGAACGTTGCCACCATCTCTGAAAGGCGAACGGCTACGTCAATAGCTTCACATACCCTATGATTCCGAGAGTCAAACCAGGTATCCCGGGAGTAAATCCGCTGAACAGTATTGGCAATACGCAACTTAATTCATGGTATGATTATTAATGTACAGATCAGGACCATTGTAGAACATTACTTATTGCTATAGAGTCAATCTTTTCACAGAAGGCCTTACCTTCCGAGAAACTAACCCGCTACATGGAGAGTACAACTTCGTGCACAAAGAATCAAATTAGTATACATTTCAGTGACTAGCATCTCTTTTCATGTATTGATTACACGATCGGGCGTCAATCCGGTCGAGAACGTTACCACCTGCTTTGAGAATCGTACGGCTAAGTTAGCAGCTTCACATGTCCCCTCATACTGAGGGGCAAGCCCGTTATTCCGGGAGTGTATGCCCTGTGCAGTGTTGGCAATAGACACCTTAAGTCAGGGTTCGAATATTGAAGCGTAACGTCAAACCGTTGGAGAACGTTATCTGTTAGTATAGAGTCAAACATTTTGCAGATAGCCCTCCCTTAGGAGAAGCTAGCTTGTCGTACCGAGAGTATAACTTCGTGTTGAGAGGAACAAATTAGTATACATATTTGTGGCGGCACCTTTATTTCATGTATGAATTAGAAGATCGGGAGGCAGACTGATCCAGAACGCTACCACCTTCTTCGAGAATCGCACATCTGTGACAATAGCTTAACCTGAGCTGAGAAGCTAAGGGTCACACCAGGTATATCACGAGTAAATCCGCTGAACGGTATTGGCAGTAGAAACCTTAATTCACGAATTGAATGATAAAGTAGATCTCCGCTCCGTTCGGGAAGGTTACCAATTGGTATAAAGTCAAACATTTTACTGAAGACCTTACCCTCCGAATGTGTAATCCGCTTTACTAAGAGTATAACTTCAGGGTCAGCGAAGCAAAGTAGTGTAAGTTTTAGTGCCGGGCGACTTAGTTTCATCTATGAATTAGAAGATCGAGGGTCAAACCGTTGGAGTGCGGTGCCACCATCATCGAGAATCGAACGGCTGTGTCAACCGCTATACCTACGCTTATGATTCCGAGAGTCAAGCGTGGTACTCGAGGAATACATCTGCTGAACAGTAGTGGCAATAGACAACTTACTTCCCGGAATGAATATTAATGTAGGGAGTCAATCCTTTGATGAACATATCCAGTTGGTATAACGTCATACTCTTTAGCGCATACCTTACTTTCCGGGAACATAATCTTCTATATCGTTGGTACAACTTCATGTTAGGCAAACAAATTATTAGTCATTTCAGTGACAAGCGCCGTAATTGCATGTATGAATTACAAGATGGAGTGTCTAACCGTTTTAGAACGTTGCCACATTCTGTGAGAGCCGAATGGCTAAGACAATTAGCATCACGTATCCTGCGATTCCGAATGGCAAACCAGGTATTCCCGGAGTAAATCCGCTGAACAGTATTGTCAATACAAACCTTGCACCACAGTTTGAATATTAAAGTAGGGAGTGAAACCGTTTCAGAATCTTACCTATTGGTATAAGGTCAGACCATTTACAGAAGGACTGACCATCCCAGAAACCTACCCGACTGAATCGGGAGTATCATTTCGAGCTCAGAGATTCAAACTAGTATACAGATTAATGTGGGGTTCCTTATTGTCATGTATGAGTACGATGATCAGGAGTCAAACCGTTGGAGAACGTTTACACATTTCTTGTACGTCGCACAGCTAAGTGAGTAGCTTTACCTATCCCGTCATTCCGATTGTCAATCCTGGTGTTCCTGGAGTCAATCCGCGGTTCACTCTCGGCAATGCACACCTTAATGGACAGTTTGAATATTATAGTAGAGCGTGTAACCGTTTGAGAAATCCGTATAAAGACAAACCTCTTACCGAAGACCTTACCCACCGAAAGCCTATCGCGCTGTATCGAGAGCATAACATCGTGTTCAGAGGAACATATTAGTGTATATTTTAGTGTCGCGTACCTTAACGTCATGTATGAATTAGAGGATTGACGTCCAAACGGCTCGAGACCGCTGACATATTCTGTGAGAGACGAACAGCTAAGTCAATACCATCACCGATTCTGCGATCCCGAGGGTCAAGCCAGGTGTTCCGGTGGTAAATCTGCTGTACAGTATTGACAATAGTCACATAAATTCTCGGTATGAATATTTAAGTAGAAGGTCAATTCGTCGGAGAACATTACGAATTGGAATAGAATCATTCTTTTTACCGAATTCATTACATTCATAGATCATATCCCGCTTCAGCGAGTGTCATGCTTAGTACTCCTGGAAACATATGAGTAGACATTACAGCAGAAGCACACCTTATTTCTATATATTAATTAGAAGATCGTGTGTCAAACCTTTCCATATCATTACCACCTTCTTTGAGATTCGAATGGCAGAGTCAATAGCTTCACCTATCCTGTGGTTCCGGGAGTCACACTAGGTATATCTGGAGTCAGTCTGCTGTACACTATTGGCAAATGGACACCTTAATTCACGGTTTCAATATTAAAGTAGAGGGTGATACCGGTTGAGAAAGTTTCCAGATGATAAAATGTCAAACGGTTTACCGACAATCTCAAACTCCATGATCCTAATCCGCTATATCGACTGTATATCATCGAGATCACAGATACGAATTAGTATACATTAAAATAACGGGCGCATTTATTTCATGTATCAATTAGAAGATTTTGTGTCAATCCGCTCGAGAATGATACCACCTTCTTTAACAATCGAATGGCTAAGTCAGAAGCTTCACCTATCCTGTGATTGCGATAGTCTAACCAGATATAACGGGAGTAAATACGCAGAAAAATATTTCCAACATACACCTTAATTCACGGCATCAATACTATCGTACTGGGTCAGACCGTTCTAGATCGTTACCTATTCGGATAGAGTCAAACATTTTAACGAAAGCCTTGCATTTCGGGAATCACACCACCGGCGACGAGAGTATAACATAGTGGTCCGAGAAAGAAATTAGAATACATTTCAATCACGGACACTATATCTTTATGTATGAAATAGTAGCTCGAGCGTTAAACCAGTCCCGATTGATTCCACTTTCTGTGAGAGACGGACGGATAAGTTAATAGCTTCACATATTCCGAGCTTCAAACCAGAGAATCCGCTAGTTAATCCGCTGAAGAGAATTGGCATCCACGGCCTAAATATTAATGTAGTGAGTCAAACCGTTGGTGAACATTTACAATTCGCACAGAGTCATTCCTTTTACCGAATACCATAACTTCCGAGAAGCTAACCCGGCCTGCCGAGAGTACAACTTGATGTTCAGAGGATCAAAGCAGTAGACATACTAGCTGATACGCTCCACATTTTCTCGTCGAAATGTCATAATCGTGAGATAAATCGATCGAGAAAGCTATCACCTTGTTTGAGGCTCGTAAGGCTAAATCGACAGTTACACCTACCCTGAGATTCCAAGAATCAAATCTCGTATTCCGGGATTGAAACCGCTAAACTGTGATGGCAACAGACACCAAAGTTCATGGTATGATTGTTAAAGTAGGGCGTCAAACCGTTTGGGTGCGATACCGATTGGTATAAAGTCAAACATTTTGCGGAAGGCCTTACAATCCGCGAAACTCACCGGCTTCGTCGAGAGTATTACTTCGTGTTCAGAGCAAGAAATTAGTCTTCATTTTAGTGTCGGGCACCATATCTTTTTGAATAAATTAGAAGATGAAGGGTCATACCGCTCGAGACCGTTGCCACCTTCTATGCGAATGAAACGCCTCGGTCAATACATGCACGTATCCTGTGATTCCGCTAGTCAAATCAGGTAATAAGAGAGTAAATCCGCTGCATTGGCAATAAATACCATAATTCTCGATATGAATACTCATGTAGGGTGTTAAACCGTCGGAGAACATAACCGATTCGAATAAAGTCATTTCTGTTACCGAATACCTTACCCTCCGGGAACCTAACCCGCTGTATCGCGTGTATAACTTCGTGTTCAGAGAAGCAAATTCATACCCAATATTCTCAGGGTCACCTTAATTTGTAGAACGGTACGTTTTGCTACAGAGTCCAACTTTTTACAGACGGGCTTACTTTCCGGGAACATCATCCGCTGCAATCGAGAGTATAACGTCGTGTACAGTGGATCAAATTAGTAAACATTTTAGTGACGGGGACCTTAATATCATTATGAGTAAGATGATGAAGGCACAAACCGTTCGAGAAAGTTACCACCTTCATTGAGATTCAAACGGCTAAGTCAATCGCTTCATACATGCTGTGATTCAGAAGGTCAAACGAGATGTCCCGGGAGTTCACGGTTTGAATAATATTATATATCGACAAACCGCCTGAGAACGTTTCCAGTTGGTATAAAGTTAATCGCTTTATTGATGACCTTACCGTCCAAAAGCATAACGCGCTGTATTGACAGTGTAACTTCGTTTTGAGAAACAGATGTTTGTCTGCATTTCTGTGACGGGAACATTTATGTCATGTATAAATTGGAAGATCGAGAATCAAACCATTCGAGGGACGTAACCACCTTCTGAGAGTGACGAACGGTTAAATCAATAGGGTCGCCTATCTTGCGATTCGGAGCGTCAATCCAGATATTCCTGGAGTAAATCCGCTGGACATTACTGGCAATAGGCACGTTAATTCACGGTCTGAGTATTAGAGAAGTGCGTCGAACCATTTTAGAGTGTTGCCAATTGGTATAATATCAAACACTTTACCGATGGTGTTAACTTCCGCGAACCACACCCGCTTCATCGGGAGTGTAACTTCATGTTCTGAGAAAGACAATGCTATTGATTTCGGAGGTGGGCACCTTAACTTTATTATGAATTCGAAGATCGTAGGTCAAACTGTTCGAGGACGTTACCACCTTCTGTGAGAGACGTATGCCTAAGTCAACGGCTTTAGGTATCGTGCGATTGCGAGAACCAAGGCACGTATTCCTGGAGTAAATCCTCTGAACAGTATGGGCAATAAACGCCTTAATTCTAGGTTTGAAGAACAACGTAGAGCGTCAAACAGTTTGAGACGTTTCCAACTGGTATTAAGTCAAACGATTTACTGATGTCCTTACCCGCCGAAAGACTAACTTGCTGTATCGAGAGCATGTTAGGGTGCTCGTAGGATCACGTTAGAACACATTTGCGGCCCTGGCACCTTAATTTCATGTGTCAACTAGAAGATTGAGCGTCAAACCGTTCGAGAACGATACCACCATTCGTTGAGAGGTGATAGGCTCAGTCAAAATGATCACCCTTCCTGTGGTTTCGAGAGTCAAACCAGCTATTTTGGGAGTCAATCCGCTGTACACTACTGGCAAGGAACACCTTAGTCTACGGTATGAGTATTAAGGTAGAGATACACGCGTTTGCAGAACGTTACCTATTGGTATAGAGTCAAGCTTTTTACAGAAAGCCTTACCTACCGTGGAGCAACCCCGCCGAAAACATATTAGTTTTCATTTTAACGACGGGCACCTTAATTTCATGCATAGATTTCATGCATAGATTATAAGATGTAGGGGCAAACTGTTCTTGAACGTTAGCTGTCTCCTTGCAAGTCGCACTGCTTAGTCAGCAGATTCACCTATCCTGAGATTTCGTGAGCCATACCAGGTATTCCGCGAGTGTATCCGGTGAACTGCATTGGCAAAAACCACCACAATTCACTGTATGAATATTAGAGTACAGTGTCAATCCACTGTCGATAGTTACATATTCGAAGAGAGTCAAACTGTTTACAGAAGGCCTTACCCGCTGTGAACCTATCCCGCTGTACAGAGGGTATAACTTCGTGTCCAGAGAAACAAACTGGTATACATTTTATTCACGTACAACATAATTTCAGATATGAATGCGATGATCGAGGGTAAAACCGTTGGTGGACGTTATCACATTTCACGAGAGTCGCACAAGTAAGTCAACAGCGTCACCAATCCTGTGACTGCGAGAGTCAAATCTGGTATTCCGGAAGTAAATGCGCTGAACAGTATTGGCAATAGACACCTTAATTCACGATTCGAATATTAACGTAGTGTATCAAAGCGTTGTAGAACGTTACTTATTGCTTTAAAGTCAAACTATTCACAGCAGGCCTTGCCTTGCGAGATATTAACCCGCTTTATCGTGAGTATATCATCGTGAACAGTGCAACAAATAACAATAAGTTCTATTGACGGTCACGTCAAGTTCTTGTATGATTTAGAAGATCGAGCTTCAAACCGCTCGAGAAAGTTACCCCCCCCCAACTTGGCGAGTCGAACGGATAAGTCAACATCTCCACCTATCCTGTGATTCCAAGACTCAAACCTGGCAATCCAAGAGTAAATCCGCTCAAGAGTGTTGGTAATAAACTCCTTAATTCACGGTTTGAATATTAAAGCAGGCAATCAAGCCGTTGTAGAACGTTACCAATTTTAATATAGTCCAACTTTTCACCGGAGTCCTTACATTCCGCGAAACTCACCCGCTTCATCGAGAGTATAACTTCGTGTTCAGAGAAAGAAATTAGTGTTCGCTTCAGGACGGGCACCTTAACATCATATATGAATTAGAAGACCGAGCGTCAAACCGATTGAAAACGTTGCCAACATTTTTGCGAGATGAACGGCTAAGTCAATAGCTTCACTTATTCCAAGCTTCCAAGAATCAATTCATGTATTCCGGGAGTAAATCCGCTGAACAGTATTGCCATTGGACATCATAATTCACGGTACGAATGTTAAAGTGGAGGGTCAAACCGCTTAAGAACGTGAACGATTGGTATAAAGTCAAACGTCTTACCGATGATGTTAACTTCCACGAACCTCACCTGCTTCATCGAAAGAAATCCATCGTTGCCATAGAAAGAAATTAGTATCCGTTTGAGTGGCGGGAACCGTATCTTCATGTATGAATTGGAAGATCGATTGTCTATCCGCCCGAGAACGTTGCCACCTTCTCTGAAAGGCGAACGGCTATGTGTGTAGCTTCACCTATCCTGAGATTACTAGAGTGAAAAAAGTTATTCGGGAGTGAATCCGCTCATCTGTCTTGACAAGAGACACCAGTATTCACAGCTTGAATAATAATGTACAATATGAAGCCGTTGTAGTACGCTACCAATTGGTATGGAGTCAAACACTTTACCGAAGGCCTTACCTTCGGAGAACCTATTCCTTTGTATCTAGAGTACAACTTCTTGTATAGGGACACAAATTATTATGCAATTTCGTGACGGGCACCATCATTTTATGTATGCATTAGAAGATCAATAGGCATACTGTTCCAGAATGTTACCACTTTCCGTGAGATTTGCACAGCTAAGACAATAGCTTCAACCATCCTGTGTTTCTATGATTCGTACCAGGTATTCTCGCACTCAATGCGTTGATCAGTATTGCCAATGGACACCTTAATTCACGATTTGAATATTAATGTTGTGAGTGAAAACGTGGATGATCAACAAAAATTCATATAAAGTCATTCTTCGTACCGTTTGCCTTACCTTCTGAGAACATAATCTGCCGTACCGAAAGTGTAAGTTCGTTCTGAGAGAAACATATTGGTTTACGTTTCAGTGGCGGGCACCATCATTTCATGTACGAATTACAATATCGAGTGCTAAACCGTTCGAGAACGTTACCACATCCATTGATATTCGAACTGCTGAGTCAGTAGCTTCACCTTTCCGTGTGATTCCGATCGTCAGACCTGGTATTCCAGCCGTGAATGCGCTGAGCAATATTGGCAATAGGAACATTAATTCACAGTATGAACATTATGGCAGAGAGTCACACCGTTTGAGAACGTTACCAATTCGAATACCGACATACTCTTTATCGCATACCTTACCTTCCGGGACCATAACCCGCGGTATCGTGGGTATAACTTCGTGTTCAGAGAAACAAATTAATAGACATTTTCATGACGGGCACCTTAACTTCATGTATGCATTAGGAGATCGAGTGTCTAACATTTCGAGAACTATCCCACCTCCTTTGAGAGTCGCACAGCTAAATCAATAGCTTCACTTATCCTGTTATTCCTATGGTCAAACCAGGTACTGCGGGAGCAATTCCGCTGAATGACTTTGGCAATTGGCACCTTAATTCACAGATTGAATGGTAAAGTAGGGCGCCAAACCGTTAGAGAGCGTTACCAATTGGTATAAAGTCAAGCGCTTTACCGAAAGTCTTACCTTCCACGACCCTCACACGCTTCACCGAGAGTAAATCTTCGTGTTCAGAGGATCAAACTAGTGAACATTTTAGTGACGGGGACCATAATTTCATTATGAGATAGACGATCGAGGGTCAAACCGTTTGGGAACGTTTCAACCCTCTTGTAGAGCCGAACGGATAAGTCAATAGCATCACCTACACAGTGACTCAGAGAGTTTAACTAGGCAGTCCAGGAGTAAATTCGCTGAACAGTGCTGCCAGTGGACTCCTTAATTCCCAGTTTGAATATTACAGTAGAGCGACAAACCGTTTGAGATCGTCTCCAGTTTGTATAAAGGCAAACGAATTATTGATGACCTTACCGTCTGAAAGCATAACGCTCTGTATTCAGAGTATATGACGGGGTTCAGTGGATCAAATAAGTATGCATTTTAGAGACGGACACCTTAAGTTCAAGTATGAACTTGGCGGTCGATGGTTAAACCGTTTGAAAACGATACCAACATCTTTGCGAGCCGCACAGCTTTTTGAATAGCACCAGCTATTCTGTGGATGCGAGAGTCAATCCAGGTAATCCTGGACATTAATGTAGAGCGTCAATCCGTCTGAGATAGTTACCAATTTGTAGACAGTCAAAAGTTTTACTGAAGACCTTACCATACAAAGCTTACCTCGCTGTAACAAGTGTACAACGTTGTGTACAAGGGATCTAAATTCTATTCATGTTAGTTACGGGCACCTTAATTTCGTCTATGGTGGAGGAGATAGAATGTCATCGGATTTTGTAACGTTACCACCTCTTTTGATTCTTGCACAGCTAAGTCAGTGGCTTCATCCATAAAGCGATTCCGCGTATTAATTAAGGTATTCCGGGAGCAAATCAGCTATACAGTATTGGCAACAAACACTTCAATTCTCTTTATGAATATTAAAGTACAGACTGGGGCCGTTGTAGACGGTTACCTATTGGGATATATGTTAAATTCATCCAGGAGGACACATCATCCAAGAACCTAACCCGCTTTATTGAGAGTATAACTTCGTGTTCAGGGATGAGCAATAGTATACATTTTAGGGACGGTACCTTAATTTCAAGTATGAATTAGGAGGTCGATGATCAAACTGATTCAGAACGTCACCACTATTTCTGAGAGTCGCACAGCAAAGCCAATAGCTTCACCTGTCCCGTGATTCCGCGAGTCAGACCAGGTATTACGAGAGTAAATCGACTGTGCAGTATTGACATCAGCCACGCTAATTGACGGTATGAATATTGAGGTACAGAGTCAAACAGCTATAGAAAGTTGCCCATTCCTACAGAGTTAACTCCTAACAGACTGCCGTACCGCCCGAGAAGCCAACCCGCACTATGAAGGGTATTACTTCGTGTTCAGGGAAGCAAATTTGTACACACTCTAGTTACGGACGCCTTAATTTCATGTATAAAATAAAAAGCTCATTGGTCAAACCGTTCCAGAACGTTTCCACCTTCTTTGAGGATCGATCGTCTAAGTCAATAACATCACCTATCCTGTGATTCGGAGAGAGTAAACAGATATTCCGGCAGTAAATTCGCTGAACAGTATTAACAGTAGATGCCTTAATTCACCGTATGAATACTAAACTAGAGCGATTAACCGTTCTAGAGCGTTCGCCATTGGTATGAAGTCAAACGTTTTACCGAAGGCCTTCCATTCCGAAAAGCTAATCCACTGTATGGTGAGTATAACTTCGTATTCAGACAAGCTAATTAGTACTCATTTCAATGACTGGCACCTTATCTTCGTGTATGAATTAGGAGATCGAGGGTTAAACCGTTCGAGAACGTTACCAACCTCTGTGAGAGACGAACGGCTGAGTCAATAGCTTAACCTGCAGTGAGATTCCTAGAGTGAAACCCAATATTCCGGAAGTAAATCACTAGTACGTTATTGGCCATGGACACCATAATTAACCGCATCAATGTTAAAATACCGAGGCGAATCATTGTAGGAAGCTACCTACTGGCATGGGATTAAATTTTTTACAGACGCACTTTCCCTCCGTGAACCTAACCCGCTGTTTCGAGAGTATAACGTCGTGTTCAGAGAAGCAAATTAGTAAACACATTAGTGACAGGCACCTGAATTTCATGTATGAATAACGAGGTCGAGGGTTGAACCTTTCGCGATCTTTACTACCCTTTCTGAGAATCGAACGGCTAAATTAATAGTTTCACCTACCCTGCGATTCGAAGTGTAAAACCAGATTTTCCCGGAGTAAGTCTACTGTACAGTTTTCACAAATGAATCCTTAATTCACGGTTTGAGTATTAAGGTAGAGCGCCAAACCGTTTGAGAGTGATATAAATTAGTATAAAGTCAGATGTTTTACCGAATCCCTTACCTTCAGCGAACCTCACTGGCTTCTTCGACGGAATAAGTTCGTTCCCAGAAGGGGAAAGTAGTATTCATATCAGTGACAGGCACCTCAACTTCGACTATGAATTAGAAAATCGAGGGTCAAGTCGCTCGAGAGCGATGCCACATTCTGTGACAGACGAACGACTAAGTCAATAGCATCCCCTATACTGCGAATCCGGGAGTCAAAACTGGTTTTCCGGGAGAAAATCCACTGAACAGTATAGGCAATGGACATATTAACGCACGGTTTGAATATTAAAATACATCGTCACACCATCTGTGGTCGTTAATAAATGCTACAAATTCAAACGTTTCACCGAATGCCTTACCCTCCTAGATCTAACTCGTCGTATCGAGAGTATGGCTACATGTTTCGGGAATTACATTAGCATACAATTTAGTGACGGCACCCTAAATTCACGCATGAATTAGATGATCAAGGTGCAATCCGTTCGATAACGCTGCCACCGTCTGTGAGATACGAACGGCAATGTCAATAGCTTCACCTATCCAGTGACTCGAGGATTCAAACCAGGTACTGCTGAAGAAAGCCCGCTGAACAGTATTGCCTATAGACAACTTAGTTCACTGTATAAATAAGAAAGTTAAGCGTCAAGCCATTTTAGAGCATTGCAAATTGGCATAAAGTCAGACACCTTACATTCGGAGAAGCAAATTCGCCGATTCGAGGGGGCAACTTCGCTTTCAGAGAGAGAAGTTAGTATTCATTTCAGTGACGGGTACCTTAGCAACATGCATAATTAAAAGATCGAGCGTCAAGCAGTTCGAGAACGTTACCACGTTCTGTGAGGCACGCGCGGCTTTGTAAATACCATCACATATCCTGTGATTCCGAAAGACAAACCAGATATTCCGAGAGCACCCGCGCTATTCAGTATTCGCAATAGGCACCACAATTCACGGTTTGAATATAAAAGCAGGCCTTAAAGCCGTTGTAGAACATTACGTATTCTTGTAGGGTTAAACTTGTTACAGAATGCCTTTCCGTGCGCAATAATGTCCACCTTTATCGAGAGTATATCTTCGTGAACAAAGAAAGAAATTGGAACTCATTTCAGTGACGGCACGTTAGGGTCGTGTATGAATTAGAAGGTCGATGATCAAACCGTGCGAGAACGTTACCACCCTCCTTGAGAGTCGAACGGATAAGTCAATAGCATCACCTACCCTGCGATTCTGAGGTTCAGGGCAGGTATTCCGGGAGTAAGTACGCTGATCAGTATGGCCAACAGACACGTTAAATTACGGTTTGAAAAGAAAAGTAGAGCGTGATATCGTTTGAGATCTTTGCCAATTTTTATAAAGTCTAACACCCTACCTATTGGGGAGCCAACCCGCTGTTTGGAGAGTATAACTTCGTGTTGTGTAAAAGAAGTTAGTCTTCATTTCTGTGACGGGAACTTTTATTTCATGTATGCATTAGAAGATCGAGGGTCAAACCTTCCGAGAACGATACCACATTCCCCGATAGACGAACGGCCGAGAGTTGACTTATTCGTTCGACTCTCCAAGAGGGTGGGAACGTCCTCAAACTGTTCGACCCGCTATTTTAATGTTAAAACCGTGAATGAAGGTGTCAGTTACCAACACTGTGCTGCGGATTTTCTCCCACGATACCTGGTTTGACTGTCGGAACTGCAGGATTGGTCAAGCTATTGTCTTAGCCATTCGAATCCCGAGAAGGTAGTCACGTTCTTGAACGGCTAGATTCGCAATTATATTACTCATACATGAAAATAAGGTGTCCGCCTGCAACAGTATCTACTAGTTTGTTTCGGTGAGCACAAATCGTGACTGTCGCCACAGCGGGTTAAGTTCTCGGTAGGCACGGAATATCGGAAATAGTTTGACTTTATACAATTTGGTAACGCTCTCCATCGGCTTGAATCTACACTTTAATACCCATGCCGTTAAATGAGGTGTCTACTGACAATTCTGTTCGGTGGATTTACTTCCGGAATACCTGGTTTAGTTCCCGGAAATACAAGATATATGAAGCTACTGACTTAGCCAGTCGACTCTCAACGAAGGTGGTCACGATCCTGATCGGTTTTACACTCCACCTTCCAACTCATTCACGAAATTAAGGCGCCCGTGATTAAAATGTCTGCTAATTTGTCTCTCTCAGCTCCAGGATATACCCACGATACCGGGGGATATGGTCCCGGAAGGTATGGCATTCGGTAAAACAAATGAGTTCATACCAATTGGTAATGTTCTCCGATGATTTGACTCTTAACTTTAATAATCGTGCCGAGAATTATGGTGTCTACTGTCAACATTTTTCAGCGAAATTACGCCTGGAATACGTGGTCTGACTCTCGCAATCACAGGATAGGTGAAGCTATTGACTTAGATGTGCGACTATCAATGATGGTGGGACTGTTCTCGAACGGTAGACTCTTATTCTTCTAATTCGTACATGAAAATAAGGTGTGTTTCTGCTATAATATCTACTCATTTGTTTCCGGGAGAACTAAGCATGACATTCGCTACAGCGGGATAGGTTCAACGAGGGTCATGTATACGTTGAAGCGAATGGTTGTATGCCAATTGGTAATGTTCTACGTCGGATTGACCTTCGGCTTTAATATTCATACCTTGAATTATGATGCCAATTGACAATACTGCACAGCGAATTGAATCCCTGTATACCCGACTTGACCTTCGGAATCACATGACAGGTGAAGGTATAGACTCAGTCGTTCGACTCCCAGAGAATCTGGTTACGATCTTGAACGGTTGGACACTTTATCTTCTAACGCATATATGAAATTAAGTTGTGCTTCTACCACAATGTCTACTTATTTCTTTCCCTAAACATTCAGCAAGACACATGCTACAGCAGGATAGGTTCGGCTAGGTATACGGAAAAAAGTATGACTTAATACGAATTGGTAATGTTCGCCGACGGTTTGAGTCCCCACTTTAATATGCATACAGCGAATTAATGTAACGGTTGCCATTACTGTTCAGCGTATTTACTCCCAGAATGCATGGTTTGACTCTTGGAGTCACAGGATAGGTGAAGCTATTTACCCGCCCTTCGACTCCCATAGAAGGTGGTATCGATTTCTAATTGTTTGACTCGCGATTCTGCTATTTCTTCATGAAAATGTGGTGCAGTCTGCTAAAATGTCTACAAACTTGTTTCAGTGAACATTAACTCGCTACAACGAGTTAGGTTCTCGGATGGTAAGGTATTCGGTAAAAAGAATGACTTTATACGAATAGGTAACATTCTGCAACGGTTTGACGCATTACGATAATAATCAAACTATGAATTAAGGTGTCTACTGCCAATATTCTGCAGCAGATTTATTGTAAGAATACATGGTCTAATTCTTGGATTCTTTGAATAGGTGAAGCCATTGACTTGGCCGTTCGTCCCTCAACGAAGGTGGTAACGTTCTATAATGGTTTCACAATCGATCATCTAATTCATACATGAAATTAGGATTCTTGTCACTGACAGGTACATTAATTTGCTTCTGTGAACACGAAGTTATACTCTCGATACAGCGGAATATCTTCAACGAATGTAAGGATTTCGGTAAAATGATTGACTCTATAATAATAGGTGGCGTTCTATAGCGGTTTGATTATGTACTTCAATAATCATACCGTGAATTGAGGTGTCTATTGTCAATAATGTACAGGGCATTTACTCCCGGTGTACCTGGTTTGACTCTCGGAGTCACAGGATAGGGTGTCGTAATTAACTTCGTCTTTCGAACCTCGAGGATGGTAGTATCGCTTTCGAACGGTTTATCTCTCCATTTTGGTATTCATGCATGAAAATAACTTGTTCTCCTACGGCTTGAATGTCTACATTAATGTCATATCGAGAATTAGGTTGTCTATTGGCAATACTGTTCAGCGGATTTACTGCTGCAATACCTGGTTCGACTCGCCACATATCTGGAGAGGAAGAGCTATTGATGTATCCGTGTCACCCTCAAGCAAGATGGTTACTTTCTCGAACAGTTTGTCCCTTGATCTGCTAGTTCATACATGAAATTAAGGTGCCCGACACTAAAGTGCAAATCAATCTATCTCTCTGGACAGGGTGTTAAACTCCCTATACATGGAATTATGTACGCGGAAAGTATGGTCTCCGGTTAAACGGTTTATTTTATTCCAATTGGAAACCTTCTCGAACGATTTGACTTAGTCCTTTAATATTTATATTGTGTATTGAGGTGTACATTGCCAATACTGTACTGCGGATATGTACCCGGAATACTTGGATCCACCACCGGAATCATAGGATAGGTGAAGCTATTTATTTAGCCGTCAAACTCTCAAAGAATATGGTAACGTTCTCGAACGGTTTGACCCTCGATCTACGTATTCATTCATGAAACTAATATGCCCGTCACTTTTATTTATAGAAATTTTTTCCACTGAACACAATGTTATAATCTCGATACAGCGGGTTAGATTCCCAGCTTGTAACGCATTCGCTAAAAGGTTGGCTCGATACACATTGGTAACGTTCTGAAATGGTTTGTCGCTGCATTTTAATATTCGAGCCGTAAATTAAAGCGTTCATTGCCAATACTATTCGGCGGATTTACTCCAGGAATACATCATTTGACACTCGGAATCACACGATAGGTGTAGCAATTGGCTTCGTCATCTGATCCACAAATAGGGAGGTAACGTGCCCGAAATGCTGGGACCCCGATCTGCTAATTCGTACACGAAGTTATGGAGGCCGTCAAGGAATAGAATACTAATTATTGTCTCTCAGCACGAAGTTATGCTCTCGATACAGCGGGTTCGCTTCAGGAAGGTCAGGACGTCTGTGAATAGTATGACCTCAAGGCAATAAGTAACGACCTACAATGGTTTGGATCTGTACTCTAATATTTATGCCGTGGAATAGGGTGCCTAATACCCACACTGAGCAGCAGATATACTCATAGAATACTTGATTTGACTCTGAGAATCGTAGGGTAGCTGCAGCTATCAGTATAGCCGTTGGAATCTCATAGGAGGTGGTCACGGTCTCCAACATTTTGACCCCCGATCTATTAATTTATGCATGAAATTACGGTGCCAGGCACCAAAATGGATACTAATTTGGGTCTATGAACACGAAGTATAACTCTGAATACAGCGGCGTACCATCTCGGACGGTAAGGCCTACGGTAGAAAGTTTGACTGCATTCCAATACGTGACGTTCTACAACGGTGTGATGCTGTGCTGTAATATTGAACCCGTGAATTATGGAGCCCTTTGCACGTACTTCTCAGCAGACTTGCTCCGGGAATACCTTGCGTTTCTCTCGGAATAACAGGGTAGGTGGAGCTATTGACTTATACGTTCGACTCTCGCAGAAGATGGTAACGTTCTCGACGGTTTGACACTTCATCTTCTATTTCATGCATGAAATTAATGTGCCCGTCACTGAAATGTATTCTACTTTCCTTCCGTGAACACGAATTTGAACTCGATGATGCCTGTGAGGTTCGCGGAATGTAAGATCTTCCCCAAAACATTTGACTTTAATCCAATTGGTACCGATCCCTAACGGTTTGACGCTTTACGTTAATATTCAAACTGTGAATTAAGGTGTCTGCTGCCAATACTGTTGAGCATATTATCTCTCTGGATGCCTGCATTGACTTTCGCACTCAAAGGATAGGCGATGCTGTTGAGTTAGACCTTCGAATACGCAGGACGGTGGTAACGTACGCGAACGGTTTGACGCTCGATCTTCTACATCACAGTTGAAACTAAGGTGAGCGCCAATAGGATGTATACTAATTTGTATCTCTGAATACGTAGTTATACTCTCGAAAGAGCGGGTGAGGTTTGCGGAAGGTAAGGCCCGTGGTATAAAGTTTGACACTGTACCAATAGGTAATCGTCTACAACGGTTTGACTTTGCACATTGCCAATACTATTTCCAATACCGTTCAGCGGACTTACTCCCGGACTGACTGGTTTGAATCGCGGAGTCACGGTCTAGGTGAAGCTATTAGCTTTGCTGTACGACTCTCAGCAATTGTGGCAACGATCTGAACCTGATTGACCATCGATCTACCAATTCATACACGAAATGAAGGTGCCGTTCCTAGAAAGTATAGCATTGTTCTCACTTGAACACGAAGTAATACTCTCGATACATCGGTTTACGTTGTCGAAATCTGTGGCCTTCTGTAAAAATATTGACTCCATCCCAATAGGTAACGTTCTACAGCGTCTCGAGTCTGTACTTTAATATTCATAACCAGAATTAAGGTGAATATTGCCAATACTGACAGCGAATTTGATCCCGGAATGCCACATTTGACTCGCGGAATCATAGCGTAGGTGCAGCTAATAAATAAAGCGTTCAATTCTAATCGAAGGTGGTATCGTTCTCGAACGGTTTCACAATCAATCTTCAAATTGATACATGATGATAAGGTGCCCGTCACTGAAATGAATACTGACATCTACTTCTGAACAGGAAGTTATACTCTCGATACAGCGAGTTATCTTCTCGGAAGGTGCGGCCTTAAGAGAAAACTTATGCTGTAGACGAATAGGTGACGTTGTACAATTGTGTGACTCTGTACTTTAATATTTATACCGGGAAGTCGGGTTTTTAATGCCGATACTGTACAGCGGGTGTGCTCCCAGGGTACCTGGTTTGACTCACGGAATTACAGGAAACACGAAGCATACGACTTAGACGTTCGACACTCAAAGAATGTGGTATCGTTATGGCACAGTTTGCCGTCAATATTCCTATATATGCATGAACATAATGTGTCTGTCTGCTGAAATGTTTACGAATTTGATCACGTGAGAACTAAGGAACGCAATCGATTCAGGGATTCAAGTTCTCGGAAGCTAATGCGTTCGGCAGAATGTTTGACTCTATAGCAATAGGTAACGTTGCACAACTCTGGTCCACCGTACTTTAATATTCGTACCGGGAAGTAGGGTATATGATGCCAATACTGTTCAGTCGATTTAATTCCGGAACACCATGTTTGACTCTCGGAATCACAGGATAGATGAAGCTATAGACATAGACGTTCGACTCCCAAAGAAGGGGGTAACGTTCTCAAACGGTTTGACTGTCGATTTGTGTATTCCCATATGAAAATCACATTTCCGCCAGCTAAAATGTGTACAAATTTTTTGTCGTGAACAATAAGCGTGACACTCGTTACAGCGTGTTAGGTTCACGGAAGGAATGGTGTTCGGTAAAACGAATGGCATAATACGAATTGGTAATGTTTGCCGGCGGATTGAGCCTCTACCTTAATATTGATACGGGGAATTATTGTGTCTATTGCCAATACTGTTCAGCGGAATCACTGCAGGAATACCTGGTTTATCTTTAGTAATCAGAGGATGGGTGAAGCTATTGAATCAGCCGTTGGTCTATCACAGAAGGTGGCAACGTTCACGAGCGGTTTGACCATCGATCTTCTAACTCATACATAAAATTAAGGTTCCCGTCTGTGAAATGAATAATCGTTTCTTTCCCTGAACACGAGGTAACACCCTCGATAAAGCGAGTTATGCGTTTGGAGGGTAAGTCCTTCAGTAAAACGTTTGATTTTATATCATCTGCTGGCTTTCTCAAACGGACTGATGCTCCACTTTAATATTCAAACCGTGAATTATGGTGTCTATTGCCAATACTGTTGAGCGCACCTGCTTCCGGTATACCTGATTTGACTATCGGAATAACAGGATCGGTGGAGGTATTGACATAGCTGTGCGATTCTCGAAAATAGTGATAAAGTTCTCAAAGGGATTAACTAGCGATTTCCATATTCATCCATGAGATTATGGTGCTCATCACTGAAATGAATACAATTTTTCTTGTATGAACACGTAGTCATAACCCCGATACACCGGGATTGGTTCGCGGAATGTAAGGTGCCCGGTAAGAAGTTTGTCAGCATTCCAATTGGTATAATTCTCCTACGGTTTGCCGCTCCACTTTAATATTCATACCACGAAGAAAGGTGCCGATTGCCAATACTGTTCAGCGGATTTTCTCCCGGAGTACAGGGTTTATCTCTCGAAATCACAGGAAAGATGAAGCTATTGCCCTAGAAATGCGACTGTCAAAGAGAGTGGTAACCATTTCGGATGATTTAACCGTCCATGTTTCCTATTGGTACATGGAGTTAAAGCGTCCGTCCGCTAGAGAGTCTGTTAATTTGTTTCCTTGAACACTAAGCTAGGCACTTGCTGCAGCCCGTGAGGTTCTCGGAGGGTAAGGTGTCTGGTACAAAGATTGACCATATACCAGTAAGTACCGTTCCACGATGGCTCCAATCTCTATATTACTATTTATACCGTAAATTAAGGGGTGTATTCCCAAAACCGTACTGCGGATTTACTCCCGGAATACCTGGTTTCTCCCCCGTATTCACAGGGTAGGTATTGACCTAGCCTTTCGACTCCCAGAGAGGGTGGTAACGTTTTCGATCGGTTGGGCCATCGGTCTTCTAAGCCACACATGAAATTATGACGCCCATCGCTAAAATGAATACTAATGTGTTTCTCTGAACACGGAGTTACACTCTAGATATAGCGGGTTAGCTTATCGGAAGGTACGGCCTTCTATAAGGAGGATGTGTTCATGCAAATACGTACGTTCTTCAACGGTTCGACACTGCACTTTCATATTCATGCCGTGAAATGCGGTGTCTTTTGATAGTACTGTTCACCGCATTTATCCAGGGATACCTGACTTAAATTTCGGAATCACAGGATAGGTTATATTATTGGCAAGGCTGTGCGTCTACGAAAGAAGGTGGTACCGTTCTCGATTGATTAGACACTCGATTCTGCAATTCATACATGAAAATGAGGTGTCCAACTGGTATAATGTCCACCTATTTAATTTCGTGAGCACTAAGCAAGACACTACCTACGGCGGGTTGGGTTCTCGGAGGGTAAGGAATGCGGTAAAAATTTTAACTGCATCCTAATGAGTAGCGTTCTACAACGGTTTGACTCTGTACTTAAACATTTATTCCGCGAATTAGGGTGTCTAATGCCTACGTTGTGCAGGCTATTTATTCTCGGAATTCCTGGTTTGACTGTCGGAATCAAAGGATAGGTGAAGCTATTGACCAAGATGTGCGACTCTCCAAGAAGGTGGTAACGTTCTCACACTGTTTGTCCTCGATATTTCTATATATGCATAAAAATAATGTGTCGGTCTGCTAAAATGTCTACTAACTTGAAAACGTGAAAAATAAGGAACACAGTCGCTGCAGCGGGTTGGGTTCTCGGTGATTAAGATATTGGATAAAATGTTTGACTTTATACAAATTGGCATTGTTCTGCGATGGTTGGACTCTCAACTTCAATATTCATGTCGTGAATTTAGAAGTCTATTGCCATTCCACTACGGACAATTTACTACCGGAATACATGGTCAGTCCCTCGGAATCACTAATCAGTATAGGTGAAGCTATTGCCTTAACCTTTCGGTTCTCAAAGATCGTGGCAATGATACTGAACGGTTTGACTCTCGATTTTGCTACTCAGGAATGAAAATAAGGCACCGCCTTCTAAAATCTATACTAATTTACTCCACTGAACACCATGTTATACTCTCGTTTCAGTGCGGTAGGCTTTCAGAGGGTAAGGTCTTCCGCATAACGTTTGACCTCACACCAATTGGTAATGTTATCATGAGGATATACCGCCTATTTTACAATATTCAAACCGTGTATTAAAGTGTCCATTGCCCATACTGTTCAGCGGAATTACTCCCGGAATACCTACCTTAACTCTCGGAATCACGGGATAGGTGAAGCTATACACTTAGCCGTTCGTCTCTTGCAGATGCTGTTAGCGTTCTCGGACGCTTTGTGTATCGATATTCTAGTTCATCCATGAATTTAAGGCGCCGTCAGGAAATTGCATACTAATGTCTTCCTTTACGCACGAAGCTATACTCTCGATACGACCAGTTAGCTTCTTGGACGGTAAGGCATTCGGTAATATGTTTGACTTCATAGCAATTGTAATGTTCTGTCTCTGTGTATCGCTCTATTTTAATATTCAATCCGTGAATTAGGGTATCTATTGCCAACACTGTACAGCGCATTGACTCCCTGAATATCTCGTTCAACTTTCTGAATCACGGGATTGGTGAAGATATTGAGTGAGGCGTTAGAATCTCAACGATGGTGGTAAGTTTCTCGAATGGTTTGACCCTCAATCTTATAATTGATACATGAATTTAAGGTGACGTCCCTGAATTGGATAACAGTGTGTTTCCCCAATCACGTGGCTATACTCCCGATACGTTGAGATAGCTTCTCGGACGGCAAGGCTTTCGATTAACCCTTTGCCTTAATCGCAATTGGGATATTTCTCAAACAGTGTAACGCTCTATTTTAAGATTCTATCCGTGGAGTAAGGTATCTATTGCCTATACCGTTCTGCGGATTCACCCCCGGAGTACCTGCTTCGACTCGCGGAATCACACGATAGGCGAAGCTACTGTCCGGGCCGTCCGATTTTAAGGAATATGGTAACGTTTTGCGAAAAGTTTGACACTCGATCGTGTAATTCATACATGGAGTCAAACAAGCCGGGCAACATTATCAATTAATATAAAGTAATTACTTTTATCCACTACCTTACCTTCCGAGAAACTATCCCGCTCCAGCGAGTGTTCTGCTTAGTGCACACGGCAACAAATTGGTAGACATTATAGCAGAGGCATGCCTTATTTCGTCACATGAATTAGAAGATCGAGTGTCAAGCGCTACGAGAATGTTACCACCTTCATTGAGAGACGAAGGCCTAAGTCAATAGCTTCACCTATTCCAAGATTCCAAGTGTCAAGCCACGTATTCCTGGAGTAAATCCGCTGAGCAGAATTGGCATTAGACATCCTATTTCACGGTATAGGTATTAAAATGCATAGTAAGTCCGTGTGCGAACGTTACAAATTGGAATAAAGTCAAACGCTTCACCGAAAAGCTTACTCTCCGAAGACCTAGCCCGCTGTATTGAGAGTATAGCAGCGTGTAGTAGGGTACCAATTAGCATTAATTTCATTCACGGTGACCTTAATTTCATGTATAAAGACGGAGATCGGGAGTGGGAATGTTACCACCATCTTTGAAGGTCCAACGTCTATGTCAGTAGCTCCACATACCCTATGATACTGAGAGCCATACCAGGTATTCCGGAATGAATGCGATGTACCGTTCTGGCAATACTCACCTTAATTCACGGCATGAAGAATATAGTACAGATTCATACCATTGTAGAGCGTTAAATATTGCCATGCGGTCCAACTACTTACGGAAGGCTTTATGTAGATCGAGAGGCATACCGTTCCAGAACGCTACAACCTTCTTGGTGAAATCGCGGAATGCCCGCCTGCTGCCGCCACACATCCAGTCGTCGAAGACCGGGACGGTGGGTCCGACGACCCTACGGCGTGCGCTGTGCCGCTTGCGCAGCAGGCCCTGCCACCTGTTCGTGACGGACCGCCGGATCTCCCTCATCTTTTCCTCAATTTCTTCGAATACCTCCAGTCCTGGACCGGAAGTCATTAGCTTAAACTATCCTATGATGCCTGTACTCAAACTAGGTATACCGGGAGTAAATACCTTGTGCAGTATTGGCACTAGATAGTCTATTCCACGGTATAAATTGTAAAGTACAGAGTCACACCGTTGTGGATCGTTACCTTCTGTTATAGAATCAAACTTTATACCGAAGGACATAATTCCGAGGACCTAACACGCCGTATCCAAAGTATAACTTCGAGTTCAGGAATCGATGTAGTATGTATTTTGGCGACCGGCACCTTAATTACGTGTATAAATAAGAAGATCTTGCGTCAACCATTTCGAGAAAGTTGTCACATTTTTTGACAATCACACAGCTAAGTCAACAGCTTCACCTCTCCTGTGGTTTCGAGAGTCCATCCAGCCATTCCCGGAGTAAATATGCCGAACAGTATTGCCAATAGGCACCATAATTCACGGTTCGAATAGTAAAATAGAGCGACAATCCGCTTGAGAACATTGTCAATTTGTATAAAATCTATCATTTTGTCGGAGGCCGTAGCTTCCGCGAACATCACCCGCCTCGTCGATAGCATAACATCGTGTTCAGAGGATCAAATTAGTACACATGATAGTGACGGGCCCCTTAATTTCATTATGAATTACACAACCGAGGGTCAAACTGTTCGAGAATGTTACCACCTTCCTTGAGAGTCGAACGGATTAGCCAATTGCTCCACCATCCCTGTGACACAGAGAGTCAAACCAGATAATTCTAGGGCAAGTCTGCTAAAGAAAGATGGAAATAGATACACTAATTATCGGAGTGAATATTAAAATATAGCGTCACTCCGTGTGAGAACGTTACTAATTGCTATAAAGACTAACGTCTTACCGAATGCCTTACCTCGGTGAAGCAAACCCGCAGTTTCGAGAGTATAACTTCGTGTTCAGAGGATCAAATTGCTAAGCATTTTAGTCGCAGGGACCTTAGTTTCATTATGAATAAGGAGATTAAGTGTCAAACAATTCGAGAAAATTGACACCTACTATTATAGACAAACGGCTACGTTAATAGCTTCACGTATCCTGCAATTCTGAGTTACAAACCAGGTATTCTGGGCATAAGTCCGCTGATGCGCTTTAGCAATAGACGTCTTAATTCACGGTATGGATACTACAGTACAGCATCACACCCTTTGTGAACAATTCCAATTGTTATAAAGTCATACGTTTTACCGAAGGCCGTACCCACCGAGAACCTAACACGCTCTATCGAGAGTATATCTTCGTGATCAGAGATACAAATTTGTATATATTTTAGTGTCGGGCACGTTAAGCTTCGTGTACGTATTTGAAGACCGATGGGCAAACCGTTCGAGAATGCCACCACCCTCTTCGACGGTCGCACGTGTAAGTCAACAGCTCCACCTATCCTGTGACTTCGGGAGCCATACCAGGTAATCCTAGAGTAAATCCGCTGAAGAGTATTGGCAATAGATGACTTAATTCTCGGAGTGAATATTAAATGAGAGCGTCACACCGTTGAGAAGGTTACTAATTCCTACAAAAGTCATTCTTTTTTCCGAATACATCACCTAAAGAGAATCTAGCGCGCTGTAGCCGGTGACTTACTCATTGTCCATGGAAACAAATTAGTAGACATTATAGCCGAAGCACACATTGTTTTCACGTATGAACAGAATTATCGAGGGTCAAGCCGTTCGTGAACGATCCCATCTTCTTTAAGAGTCGAACGGCTATACCAATAGCTTCACCAAACCTGTGATTCCGAGTGACATGCCAGGCATTCCTGGAGGAAGTCCGCTGAGCAGTATTGGAAATAGACACCCTAATTCGCGGTATAAAGATTAAAGTACAGAGTCAAACCCTAGTAGATCGTTACCTATCTGTATATAGTCAAACATTTTACCGAAGGCGTTACCTTCCGTCAATAGATCCCGCTGTATTGAAAGTGTAACTTTGTGTTCAGAGATACAAATATGTATACATTTTCGTGTGTGGCACATTAATTTAA
>NW_027470170.1:0-42996 GCF_051020765.1 Lasioglossum baleicum
GTAAAGTAAAACTCTTTACCTATGGCCTTACCTCCGGAGATGCAAACTCTCCGATTCGAGAGTATAACCGTGTGTAGAGGTACGAACTAGTATACGTTTACAAACGAGCAACTTAATTTCATGCATGACTGAGAAGGTCGAGTGTCAAATCGTACGAGATCGTTGCCACCTTCAGTCAGATTAGAATGACTATGTCAAAGCTTCACGTATCCCGTGATTCGGAGAGTCAAACGAGGTATTCCAGGAGTAAATGCGCTCAACAGTATTGGCAATACACACATTAATTCACGGTACGAAATTAAAGTAGAGAGTCAAGCCTTAAGAGAGCATTCCCAATTAGTATATATTCATTAATCTTGCCCTACACCTTTCCTTCTGAAAACCCGCGATTCTCTTGCCTAGCTTTTACAGGATGCAATGTGTAGACATTTTAGCAGGCGGACATCTTATTTTCATGTATGAATAGGAGGATGGAGCGCCAAACCGCTTGAGAAAACTACGACCTTTTTTTAAAGTCGCGCAGTTAAGCCAATAGCATCACCTATCATGTGATTCCTAGAGTCAAACAAGGTATTCCTGGCGTAAATCCCCTGAATATTATAGGCAATAGAGACCATAATACACGCCACGCGTATTAAAGTAGGGTGGCAAATCGTCGGAGAACATTACCAGTTGCTATATGTCATTCTTTTAGCCGAATACATTATCTTCCGAGAACCTAATCTGTTGGGCGTAGTACCTTGCCTAGTGTTCACGGATGAAAATTAGAAGACATTTCAGCAGACGGGCACCTTATTTTCATGTATGAATATCAATATTGAGAGTCAAACCTTTCGGAACCTGTAGACCACTTTTGACTATCGCTAAATCAATAGCTACACCTCGCCAATTCCGAGGGTCAAGCTAGGTATTCCGGTAGTAAGTCCGCTGAACAGTATTTGCAATAGACACCCAATTTACGGTATAAGGATTAAAGTATGGAATTAAGCGTACCGTCTCTAAAATGTAAGCTTATTTGCTTCCTAGTAGACAAAGTTACATTCTCGATGAAGCGGGTTTGGTTCACGGAAGGTAAGATATTCGGTATGAAGAGTGACTTTATACTAATTGATAATGTTCTCCGATGGTTTGACTCTCTACCTTAATATTCAAACCGTGGACTACGGTATCCAGTGATAAAACAGTTCAGAGGATTTGTTCCCAGAATACCCGGTTTGACATTCGGATTCACAGGATAGGTGTAGCTTGTGATTCAGGTGTTCGACTCTCGAAAAGCATGATCACGTTCTCGAGTGATTTGCACACCGTCCCTTATAATTCATACATGAAATTTAGGTCCCCGTCACTAAAATGCATAATAATTTGCTTCTCCGAACAAGAAGTTATAGTCTCGATACAGCGGGACACCTTCACGAAGGTAAGGCGTTTTGTGAAGAGTTGACTCTGTACCAATACCAAACGTCTTACAACGGTTTGAATCTATACTTTAACATTTATACCGTACAATATGGTGTATAAGCGGATCCACTCCCAGAATACCTGGATTTTCTATCGGAAACATAGGATAGGTGAAGCTATAAGCATAGCTGTTCGACACTCACAGAAGGTGGTAACGTTCTCGCAATGTTTGATCCTCGATTCTCTAATTCCTACATGCAGTTAAGGTGCCCGTCAATAAAATGTATATTAATTCACACCTCTGAACACGAATGCATATTCTCGGTACAGCGGGGGGTAGCATCTCGAAAAGTAAGTCCTTCAGTAAAAAGTTTGACTGTATAGCAATATCTAGCGTTGCATAACCTTGCGACTCTCTAATTTAATATTTATACAGTGAAATTGCGTGCCTAATGTCAATACTGTACGGCGGGTAGAGACGCGGATTAACTAGTTTGACTCTTGGAGCCGCAGCATAGGCGAAGCCGTTAACTTAACCGTTCGACTCTTGAAGAAAGTGGTAACGTCCTCGAAATGTTTCACGTACGATATTCCTTTTCGTATATGAATGAAATGTCCCCGTCATGCAAATGTATAGTAATACTTTCTCTGAACACGAATATAAACTCTAGGTGCAGCGGGTTAGGTTCGCAGAAGGTATGATATTATGATGAAGAAGGATTTTATTCCAATTGGTAATGTTCTCCATGGGTTTGACGCTCCAAATTAATACATATGCCGCTGATGTATATGGAATATTGCCAATAGTTTCCAGCGGACTTACTCCCAGAAAACCTGGTTTGTGTCTCAGATTCACGGGATTAGTGAAACAATTGACATAGTTGTTCGATTCCATGAGGAGTTGGTAACATTCTGAATAGTTTTGACCCTCGATCTTCTAATTCATACATGTAACTAATGTGACCGCCTCTAAAATGTAAACTAATATGTTTCTCCGAATACGAAATTATGCTCCCGAACCAGCGGGCTTAGCTTCTCGGAATGTTAGGTATTCTGTAAGTAGAATGAATTTATACCAGTTGGTTCCGTTCTTCGACGGTTTGAAGGCCTGCTTTAATATTAAAACCGTGAATTGAGGTGTCTATTGCCAATTCAGTACCGCGCATTTGCTACGGAATACATACTTTGACTGACGGAATCTCAGGGTAGGTAATGCTATTGACTTAGCTGTTCGACCCTCAACGACGGTGGTATCGTTCTCGAATGATTTGACTCACGATTTTTCTATTCATACATGAAAATAAGGTGTCCGTCTGCTAAAATGTCTCCTAATTTGTTCCTGTGATCTCTAAGCTAGACAACCACTTCAGAGGGTTGGATTCTTGAATGATAAGGTGTTGGGTAAAAAGAATGACTTTATAAAAATTGGTAATGTTTTCCCGACGATTTCAGTCTCATCCTTAATATTCGTGTCGTGAATTAAGTTGTCTATTGCCAATACTGTTCATCACATTTACTCCCGGAATACCTGGATTGACTTTCGGTATCAGAGGATACGTGAATCTATTAACATAGCCATTCGCCCCTGGCAGAAGGTGCTAACGACCTCCAGCGGATTGACCACCGATCTTCTAATTCATGCATGAAATTACGGTGCTCGTCACTGAAATGTACACTATTTCGTACCTCTAAACACGGTGTTATAGTCTCGATGCAGCTGGTCAGTTTTCCGGAGGGTAGGGAATTCTGTAGGAAGTTTAATCCTACACGAATACGTAATGTTGTACATCCGCTTGACTGCCTTCTTTATCACTATTCCTACCAGGACCGGTCAAATGACTGTTTATAATTTTTCAAATGGAATTTCTTAAATTCAACGTAAGTGAATCGCCTTTACGCTTTACGATATTTCCTCACATATATGTGTGATACATTTCTCAATATGCACTTATTTTATTATTGTTTATTTTCTGAGAGATATTGGTAGTCTGTCTTACGTGCCACGACCGGTCATTTGACCGGTAGTACGATTTTTGCATTTTTGTAATAGTTTCTCTGTAACATTCAATGCCAAAACTATAAAGTCGTTACAAACGAAAGGAAATCTGTTTGTGGCACGATTTTATCCGAGAAGTAGCTTCCAGAAAATGGTTTACTGCACTTCCAAGTGTTTACTGTTCTCGCTCAACTATCGGGTTAGCGTTGTTTATTTCCATGACTGATATCCGATACGGCCCAGATCCTCGAATGCTCTGACGCCATCTTCTTTACTATGGCGTAAAATAAATAAACTTATAACTGAAGGAAATGTATAGACGTCTTCTCACGAATTAAATTCAGTGTAGTCTTGCGACACGAACTGAGTGCATCGAAACGTGAAAGTCACAGAGTGCATACTTGGCAGTTTTTAACTATTATTTTGTAATATTTTATATCGTATTTCGTGTTATAAGTGTAATTTTCACAGTAGAGAACAAGACTAATAATACGTCGCAGTAAGTTTCACATTTTATATTTTATTCATTTTTTTATCTACTTTGATATACATTTTCATATTTCAGTTTTTATTTCCTCCGTTGAATATTTACCCCAAAATATCAAGGCCTTTGTGGAGAGCGAATGCATTATTACAGAGAATAAATGCCTAATGTTATGAACGTGATCAGGAAATTCAGGATATGGAAAATGGCAATACGGAAAATTATGATCCATTTGAAACCGTCTAGAAGACGGATGAGGACGAAGAAAATATTTCGAACGTACGTAGACGACGAAAGAGAAGGAGAATTTTAGTTTGTTCCGATAGTCAGAATGAGGACGAGGCAAGCGAAATTGCGATGGACGGAACTGTTTGGCAGGAAGTAAAAATAGGGTCTAATCCTGGAAGAGCACCTGGTCATATTTTTAGGGAAACATCGGGCCCTACTGGGTACATTAAACGTAATACTCTGAAAGGCGAAGGTAGAACGGCATTTTATGTGATAATTGAAACAATTACATTCGAACATGTAAGAGAGTGCACAGAGGCAGAGACATCTAGAGTGATGTGATATGAATGGGAACTGTCTACTGCAAAGTTATATGCATTTTTTGCAACTATGTATGTACGCAGCGCATATGAGGCTAAGGATATATAAATACAGCACTTCTATGGAATAGAAAGTGAGGCACGCCTTTTTTCTCAAATACCATGAGAAGACATGACATTACGGAGATTATGAGATTTATTCGATTTGAAGACAGAAATCAACGAAACCAACGGTTACAAACCGATAAATTCGCTATGATTTCCGAAGTTTGGTATAAGTTTATTGACAATAGTCAAAATTGTTATGAACCAGGTCCATATGTTACTATTGACGAACAATTGATTCCAATGAAAGCAAGGTGTAGATTCACTCAATACATGCCCAATAAACCGGACAAATGTGGTCTAAAATTTTGGTTAGTATCCGATGTACATAGCAAATATATAATAAACGGCTTTCCAGGTTTGGGAAAAGATGAAACTAGAGAACCCTCAGTTCCTCTTGGAGAGTTAGTCACAATGAAATTAGCAGAAGCGTATGTTGGGTGTGGAATAAATATAACCGCAGACAACATTATTACAAGCCCACCTTTAGCAACCAAACTTTTAGCAAACAAAAAACTACGATTGTTGCGACAATTAGAGCAAATAGAACTGAGGTACCACGACTGGCAAAACGAAAAAACGACGACATGGCACTTTTCTTAATCAAACTCTATCGTTGAAATAACTGTATGTTGACATTTTACAATGCCAAACCAAGAAGGAAAGATCAAATTCTCAGTTCAATGCACAACTCCGTACAAGTTGAAGAAAATGACACCCGAACACCGGAGACAATTCAATTGTATAATAGCATCATGTTTGGCGTAGATCCGACCTATCAAATGGCCAGAAATTATATAGGATAAAATCTAAATCTCGGATAAGGCTTTTGCAAGTTTTTTTTCCTATCTTGGATTTAGCCGGGATAAGTGCATGGGTGTTGTATGAAGAAACAACGGGGGAGAAATTACAAGACAGGAATTTCTATTTCAATTGGGAGAAGAACTTGCCGTCGAATATTAACCAGAGCTCGGCAGAGAAAATCAACCAAAACACATCGCAAGTACAAATACAGGTTCCCGTGAACGGAAAACATGCCAGATTAGGTATTGTAAACATAATAAGACGAACAATATCTCTCAAAAATGAAAAAAGTACGTATGCGGAAAATGTACAGTTGACAAGCCCATATGGAAAAATGCAACGAAAAAGAATAAAATGTAGATTATGTACTCTTGAATAAAAGAAAATATATTTTTATACTGGTAAACTGGCTATTGGTCTGCATTCAATATTGAAAAATATAAGTTGTGAAAGACCGCTCATTTGACCGGCCGCGGTAGGAATAGGTATACTTGAAATGTCGGTAGGAATAGTGTTAGTACTCAAACTGTGAACTCAGGTGTCTATTGCCTATGCCGCACAGCGCATTTATTCTCGGAAAATCTCGTCTCACTTTCGGAATCACAGGATATGTTTAGCTATTGACTTAGCCGTTCGTCTCTCACAGAAGGTTGTATCGTTCTCGAACGGTTTGACCCCGATTTTGTAATTCATATATGAAGTTAAGATACCCTCTGAAACGAACACTAATTTCTTTCTCTGAACACTATGTTATACTCCCGATACAGCGCGATAGGCTTTCGCAGGGATATGTCTTCAGTAAATCGTTCGACCTTATACAAATTACTAGCGTTCTCAAACGGATTGTCGCTCGACTTTAACATTCATACCGTGAATTACGGTGTCTGTTGCAAATAATTTTCAGCGAATTTATTCCCTGGTTTGAATCTGGTAATCACAGGACTGGTGAAGCTACCGAGTTAGCTGATCGTCCTACAGAGTAGGTGGTAACGTTCTCGAACGCATTGACACTCGATCTTCTACTTCATACATGAACCTATGTTGACCGTCACTAAAATGTGTACATACTAGATTCTCTCATCAGGAGGATACGCTGCCTGAAACAGCAGGACAGTTTCTCGTAACGGTAAGGCCTTCGCTGAAGAGTTTGACTCTATAACAATTGGTAACGCTCTCCTACGGTTTATCACTCGATCCTGTTACACATACATGAAAATAAGGTGCTCCACACTAAAATGTATAGTTATTTGTATCGCTGAACACAAGGTTATCCTCTCGATACGGTGGGTTATGTTCTCGTCTTGTACGAACTTCGGCCATGAGTAAGCCGTTATACCAATTGGTATGGTTCTCGAACGGGTCAACCCTCTACTTCAACATTCATACCGTGAATTAATGATTCTATTGACTATACTGTTCAGCAGATTTACTCCAAGTATACCAGGTCTGACTCTCGAAATCTCAGGATAGGTGAAGCAATTGGCAGAGCCGTTCGACTCTTAAAGGAGGCTGTAACGCTCACGAACGGTTTGACTCTCCAGTTTGCTGTTCCGACAGGAAAATATCGAGCCCGTCTGCTAAAAATTCTACTAATTTGTTTCCGTGCACATCAAGCAAGCCACCCGCTTGAGCGGGTTAAGTTCTCCTAAGGTTATGCATTCGGTGGAAGGAATGACATTATACGAACTGGTATTGTTCTCCGACTGTTTGAATATATACTCCACTAATCAAACCGTGAAATAAGGTGTCCATTGCGAATAGTGTTCAGCGGATTGACTCCCGGCATAACTGGTTTGCCTATCGGAATAGCAGGATGAGTGAAGCTATTTACATAGCCGTTCGATCCGCATAGAAGGTGGGATCGCTCTCGAACGATTTGACTGTCGATTTTTCTATTGGTACATGAAAATGAGGCATCCGTCTTCAAAATTTCTCCTAATTTGTTTCCGTGAGCACTAGTAATGACACTCGCTAAAGCGGGGTTTGCTCTAGGAAGGTATTGTATTCCGTGAAAGGAATGACTCAATAGCAGTTGGTAATATTCTACACCGGATTGACGGTCTGCTTTAATATTCAATCCGTGAATTAAGACGTTTATTGCGAATACTGTACAGCGCATTTACCCACGTACTATGATTCTGAAAGTCAAAACAGGTACACCAGAAGTAAATCCGTCTTACAGTATTGGATTTTTACACCATACCTCCGGGTATAAATAAAGTGTAGGGTCAAACTGTTGTAGAACATCACGAATTGACATAGAGTCAAACTATTTACCGACGGCCATACCTTCCGAGAACCCCTGAAGTGAATGGATTGTTTGTGTTCATCGGAATAAATTAGTAGTCATTTGACAAACGGCTACCTTAATTTCATGAACGATTAAGACGATCGAGAGACAAACGGTGCGAGATCGTTATCACATTCTTCGAGACTCCAACTGCGAAATCAATCGTTACACCTATCCTGTCATTCCGTAGGCCAAATCAAATATTCCGACCATCAATCCGCTATGCATTATTGGCAGTAGGCTCCTTAATTCACGCTATGAATATTAAAGTAGAAGGTCAAACCGTTGGAGAATATTGCCAATTGGTATAGAGTCATTCTTATTGCCGAAAACAGACCATCCCTAGAATCAAACACGCTGTAGCCAGTGTCATGCCTAGTGCTCACGGAAACAAATGAGTACACATTATAGCTGAATGACACCACATTTGTAAATATGAATTAGAGGATTGAGAGTCGAACCGTCCTATATGGATACCAAATTCTTTGAGATTCGAACGGCTACATCTGTAACTTTACATGTAGTTTGATTCCGAGAGTAATTCCTGGAATTATTGCAGCAAATCCGCTGAAGAACATTGACAATAGACACCTTAATTCACAATTTGTTTCTCAGAGTAGAGCGGCAAGCCGATTGAGAACTTTACCATATGTCATAAAGGCATTCTTTTGACCCAATACTTTATCTTCCGAGAACATAATCCGCTGTATTGTGGGAAGATTGTCGTGTTCAGTGAAACAAATTAGTATACATTATAATGGCGGACACCTTAGTTTCATGTATGATATAGTAGATCGAGTTTCAAAGTGTTCCATGACGTTACCACTAGCTTTGAGAGTCGCACAGCTATGTCACAAGCTTCACTTACCGTGTGATTCCAAGAGTCGAAACAGGCATTCCAGGAGTAAATTCGCTTAACAGTATTGGTACTTGTCACCGTAATTCACGGATTGAATGTTAAAGCAGAGAACCAAACCGTTCATGATCATTACATATAGGTATGAGCTCATCCTCTTTATCGAAGGCCTTACCTTCCGATAAGATAACGCGCTATATCTAGAGTATAGCTTCGTGTTCAGAGAAACACATTAGTATACATTCTAGCGATGGGCGCTTTAATTTCATGAATGGCTTAGAAGACCGAGGGACCAACCGTTCTGGAACGTACCCACCATCTTTTGAGAGTCGCTCTGATCCCCCTATAGCTTAACATATCCTGAGGTTCCTGGAGGCAGACCAGGTGTTCCGAAAATCATCCCGCAGTACAGTATTGGAATTAAGACACGCTATTTCACAATATATATATTAAGGAACAGAGACAGCCGATGTAGAACGCTTACTGCTATACCATCAATCTTTATAACGAAAGCCTTACCCTGCGAAAACCTGTCCCGCCGTATCGAGAATATAAGTACGTGTACAAGGAAGCAAATTATTATATATCTTAGTCACGGCACCCTATATGTTTCATGTGTGAATTCGCAGATCGAGCGTCAAACGTTTCGAGAACTTTGCCACCTACATTAAGAATCGAACGGCTATATCAGCAGCTTCAAGTATCCTGTGATTCCGTGAACCAGAGGTGGTATTCCGGAAGTAATCCAGCAGCTGAGCACGGTCACTATGCACCATGTTTCACGGTGTAAATATTATGATACACAGACAAACCGTGGTTGCACGTTACGTCATGGTATAATATCAAAAGTTTTACAGTAGACATTCCCCTTCACGAACATAACCTGCTGTGTCGAGTGTATAACTTTGTGGTCAGAGATACACATTAGTATATATTTAAGTGGCAGGCACCATCATTTAATGTATGAATTAGAATATCAGGTGTCAAACTCTTCTAGATCATTAGCATCTTCTTAGTGAATCGAACGGCTGAGTCACTAGCTCCACTTATCCTGCGATTCTGAGAGTGAAGCCAGGTATTTGGGGCGTAAATTCGCTGAACAGTATTGGCAATGCATAGCATAATTCGCGGAGCGAATGTTAAAATGGAGCACCTCACCGTTCGAGTTAGTTACTAATTGCTATAAAGTCAAACGTTTTGCCGAATGCATTACTGACCGAGAAGTTACCCGCCGTACCGATAGTATAGCTACGTGTTTAGGGAAACACAGAAGTAACCAGTTTAGTGACGGGGACCTTAATTTCATTGTGATAAGATGAGCGAGAGTCAGACCGTTTGATAGAGTTTCCCCCATCTGTGAGAGACGAACCGCTACGTCAATAGCTTCACCTACCCTGTGACTCGTAGAGTCAAACTAGGTATTCCGTGTGTAAATCCACTGAACAGTGTTGGCACTCGACACCTTATTTCTCGGCTTGCATATTAAAGTAGAGCACCAAACCAGTTGAGAACGTTACCAATTTGTATCCAGTCAAACCTTTTACGGAACGCCTTACCTGCCGTGAATCTAACCCGCTGTATCGAGAGTATAACATCGTGATCAGTGCAACAATATACTACAAATTTTACCAGCAGTAGCTTTAATATCATTAATGCATTCGAAAATCGAGGGTCAAACCGAAAGAGAACATTACTTCTTTCTTTGAGAATCGAATGGCTGTGCCAATAGCTTCACCAATCCTTTGATTCCGAGAGTCAAATCAGGTATTCCGCGAGAAATCTGCTGTTCAGTATGGGCATTAGGCACCATATTTAACGGTATAAATGTTACAGTACACAGTGAAACCATTGTAGCACGACACGTATTGGTGTAGAGTCAATCTTTTAACCAAAGGCCATACCTTCCGAGAAGTTAACACCCCGGATCTAGAGTATATCTTCGTGATCCAAGAATGAAATTAGTATTCAATTCAGTGACGGGCACCTTAACTTTATTATGGTCCAGGGTCAAGCAGATCGCGAACGTTGCCACGGACTGTAAGTGACGAACGGCCAATTGAATAGCTTTACCCATCCTGAAATTCCGAGAGTCAAACCAGGCACTCCCGAAGTAAATCCGCTGAACAGTATCGGCAATAGACATCTTAATTCACGGTTTGAATATTAATTTATGCCGACAAATCATTTGAGAACGCTTCCATTTGGTATAAAGTCAAACGTTCTATTGATGGCCTTACCGTCCAAAAGCATGACGCGCTATGTCGAGAGAATAACATCATGTTCGGCGAGACGAATTGGTATACATTTTAGTGACAGGCTCCTTAATTCCACTTATGAATTACAAGGTCGAGTATCAAATATTTCGAGACCTTTACCACCTTCAGTGAGTGTCTAACGGCTATGTGAATAGCTTCACCTATACTGCTATTTCGATAGGCAAACCAAGTGTGCCCGGAGGCAATCCGCTGTACACTATTGCTAATGCACACCATAATTTCCGGTTTGAAAATTAAATTGGAGCGTGAAACCGTTTAGATCCATATCAGTTGGTATAAAATCAGACGTTTTACTAAATACTTTTGCTTCCTATAACATATCCCGCCGCAGCGAGTGTGTTTCCTAGTGAAGGAGGAAACAAATTAGTATGAATTGGAGTGATGGGCACCGTAATTCCTGGAATGTATTCGAAGTTCGAGGGTGAAACCGTTCGAGAACGTTACCACCCTCTATGGAATCGAAGGGCTATGGCTATAGCTTCACCTATCCTATGATTGCGAACGTCAAATCAGGTATTCTGCGAGCAAATATGTTGCTCAGTATGGGCACAAGGCATCCCATTTCACGGTATAAATATTAAAATACACAGTCAGGCAGTAGTAGCAGGTTACCTATTGGTGTGGAATCCAACTTTCAAACGAAGGCCTTACCTTCCGAGAAGCTAACCCGCTGCATCGGGAGTGTAATTCCTGTTAAGAGAAAGAAATTAGTTTTCATTTTAGTGCCGAGAACCTTAACATCGTGTAGGAATTCGAGGATCTACTGTCAATCATTTCGAGATCGTTACCACCTTCTTGGAAAGTCGAATGCTGTGACAATAGCTTCACATATTTTTGTGACTCCGAGAGTCAAACCGTGTATTCCACGAGTAAATCAGCTGCACGGTATTAACAGTAGACACCTAAATTCACGTTATGATTATCAAATTCAAACGTAAAACCGTTTGAGAACGTTACCAATAGGCCTAAGGACATTCTATTTACCTGATACCTTACCTTCAGAGAACATAATCCGCTGCATCGAGTGTATGAGTTCGTGTTCAGCGATACAAATTAGTAGATACTTTAGTGACGGGCACTTTATTCCTTCTCGGAATCGCAGGATATGTGAAACCATTGACATAGCCGCTTGTCTCTCACAGAAGGTGGCAACGTTCTCACGAGGTTAAACCCTCGACCTTCTAATTCATGCATGAAGTTAAGGTGCTCGTCAGTAAATGTTCACTAGTTCGTACCTCTGAACGCGGTGTTATGCTCCCGATACAGCGAGTTTAGTTTCTCGGGTGGTAAGCCATGCTGGCAGAAGTTTACCCTACACATATAGGTAATGCTCTACAATTGCATGGCGGCCTGCTTTAATATTCAGACAGGGGAATTGAGGTGTCTATTTCCAATACTCTTCAGCGTGTTTACTCTCGGTTTTCCTGGGCTGACGCTCTGAACTACAGGATAGGTGATGCTATTGACTTAGCCGTTCGGCTCTCAATGAAGGTGGTAACGTTCTCTAACGCTTTGACAATTGATCAAGTGTGTCATACATGAAACTAAGGTGCACGACACTAAAATGTAAAATAATTCGTCCCTCTCAACACCATGATATACTCTCGGAACAGCATGTTAGCTTCACCGAAGATAAGGACATCAGTAAAGTGACTGGCTCTATATAAATAAGTAACGATCTACAACGGCTTGACGGTCTGCTTTAATATTCAAGCACTGATTTCAGGTGTCTATTGCCAATACTATTCAGAGAATTTACATCCGGAATACCCGGTTTGCCTCTCCGAATAGCAAGATAGGTGAATTTATTCACTTAGCAGTACGACTCTCAAAAAAGATGCTAACGTTCTCGAACAGTTTGACTGTTGATTTGGCCATCCATACGTGAAACTATGTTGTCCGTCTGCTGAAACGTCTACTCATTTGTTTCGGTGAACATTCAGGTAGGCACTCGCTACAGCGGAACAGGTTCTCGGAAGGTATTGTATTGGGTAAGAAGAATTACATTATTTTAATTGATAATGATCTCCGACAGTTGGACTCCCTACATTAATATTCATTCCGTGGTGTAAGGTGTTTCTTGCTAATACTAGTCAGTGCAGTTAATCCCGGAATACCTTGTTTCACTCTTGGAGTAACAGAATAGATGATGCTCTTGACTTAGCTGTTCGCCTCTCACAGAAGGCGGCTACGATCTCATGCGGTTTGACATTCGATATTCTAATTCGTACACGAGGATATGGTGCCCGTCTCTGAAATAAATACTAATGTCATTCTCTGAACATTAACTTAATCCCTCGATAAAGGCGCTAAGGTTCGCGGATGGTAAGGCCGTCGGAAAAACGTTTCACTTTACACCAATTAGTAATGCCCTCAAACGGTTGACGCTCTACTGTAATATTCATGCCGTGAATAAAGCTGTCTATTTCCAAAGCTCATTATTGGATTTACGCTCGGATTACCTGGTTTGGATTTCGGGAATACAGGATATGCGTTCGACAGTGAAAGAGGGTGGTAGCCTTCTCGAACGGTATGACTATCGATATTCTAATACCTACATGAAGTTATCGAGCCCGTCACTGAAATGAAATCTAATTTGATTCTCTGAACATGAAATTATACCCACCATACTGCTGGTTATATTCTCGGAAGGTGAGGTATCCATTAAAGAGAATGTCGCTATAGCAAATGGTAGCAATCTCAAACGGCTTGTCGCTCTACTTTAATGTGCATACTGAGAATTAAGGTGCCTATTGTCAATACTGTTCAGCAGATTTACTCCTGTATTACCTGGCTTCACTCCCGGTAACACAACTATAGGTGAAGCTATTGACTCAGCAGTTCGACTCTCAAAGAAGGTGGTAACCTTCTGGAAGGGTATAGCCAATAGACACCTTAATTCACGGTTTGAACAGTAAAGTGGAACACCAAACCGTCTGAGAACATTGCCAATTGGAATAAAGTCAAACATTTTTCAGAAGGCCTTACCTACGGAGAAGCAAACTCGTTGTTTCGAGAGTATAACTTCTTGATCAGAGGAAGAAGTTAGTCTTCATTCTAGTGGCGAGCACCTTAACATAGTGCATGCATCAGATGCTCGAGAGTCTAACCGGTGGGAACGATAAAACCCTCTGCGGGAGACGGGCTGCTAAGTCTGTGGCTGCACCTTTCCTGTGATTTCGAGTGACGAACCATATATTACAGGATATAAACCGCTGCACACTATTGGCCTTGTATACATTATTGCACTGCATAATAGTTAAAGCACTCAGTCAAACCGTTGTAGCCAGTATGTTTCTATACCAATTTGTATCTCTACCAATTTGTGTCAAGTCAAATTTTTTACGGAAAGCATTCCCTCTGGTGAATCCAACCCGCTGTATCGATAGTATAACAGTGCGTTCAGTGGAACAAATTACTCCAAATGTTAGTGACGGGCAACTTTATTTCATGAACGAATTCGAACATCGAGTGTCAAACCGTTCGAGAACGTTTCCACCTTCTTTGAAATTCAAACGGTTATGCCAATAGCTTCACCTATCCCACGATTCCGGGAGTCAAGTCAGGTATTCCGCAAGTAAATCTGCTGTTCAGTATGGGCATTATGCACCCTACTTCACGGTATAAATATTAGAGAACACAGTCACACCGTTTGAGAAGGATACAAGTTCCTACAAAGTCAATCGTTTTACAGAGGACCTTACCCTCCGAAAAACTGACCCGCTGTATTGATAGTATAAGTTCGTGTTCAGAGAAAGAAGTCAGTCTTCATTTCAGTGACGGGCACTCTAACTTCATGTTTGAACTAGAAAATCGTGTGTGAAACCGTTCGAGACCGTGACCACCTTCTATGAGATTCGAAATGCTAAGCCAGTAGCTTAAGATATCGTGGGTCGCGAGAGTCATACCAGGTACTCCTCGAGTAAATCCTCTGAACAGTATTAGCAATAGACCCACGTTGAGAGTCGAACGACTAAGTCACTTGCTTCGTCTATACTTGTTATTCCGCTGAGCAGTATTAGCAATAAACACCTTAATTCACATTTTGAATACTAAAATAGAGCATGACACTATTTGAGATTGTTTCTAATTGTTATAATGTCAATCGTTTTACCGATTTCACTTATAATCAGAGAAGCTAACTCGCGTTTCGATGGTATAGCTACGTGTATGGGGAAACACATTAGTATAAAATTTAGTGACGTCACCTTAAATTCGGGGAGTGATTTAGATGATCGAGGGTCAAAGCGTTCGAGGACAATGCCACCTTCTGTGGGAGACGAACGGCTAAGTCAATAGCTTCACCGGTCCTGCTATTCCGAGAGCCATGCCAGGTATTCCTTGTGTAAATCGCTGTACACTATTGGCAATGGACACACTATATCTCGGTATTAACACTAAAGTAGAGCGTCAAACCGATTGAGAATGCCATTAATAGGAATAACGTAATACTCTTCAACAGATGCTTACCCTCCGAGAATATAACCCTCAGTGTCCTCGGTATAACCTCGTCATCATAGACACAATTAGTAAACATTTTAGTGGTGAGCTCGTTAGTTTTATCTATGAATTCGAAGATCCAGTGTCACACCGTTAGAGAACGTTACCAGCTTCACCGAGAGTCGAGCGGCTGCGTCAACAGCATCAACTGTAATCGTGATTCCGTGAGTCAGGCCTGGAATTCCAGGAGGTATTCCGCTAAACAGTATTGACAATGGACACACTAGTTCACCGTTTGAGTATCAAAGTAGACAGTCAAACTGCCTGTGAACATTACAGGTAGAAATAAAGTCATTGCTTTTACAGATTACCTTAACTTCCGACTACATAACTGGCAGCAGGTAGTGTGCTGCTTTGTATTCAGTGAAACAAATTAGTATACACATAAGTGTTGGAAATCTTAATTTCATGTATGAATGAGAGGATCGCGTGGCAAACCATTCCAGAACGTTACCAACTACTTAGAGAATCGCACATGTATGACAATTGCTTCACATATCCTGCGAATCGGAGAGTCAAACCAAGTATTCCGGAAGTAAGTCCGCAGGACAGAATTGGCAATATACACCTTAATTCTCAGATTGAACATTAAAGTTGAGCGTGAAACCGTTTGAGATCGTTACCAATTGGTATAAAGTCAAGCGTTTGACTGAAGACCTTACACTAAGAACACTTAACCCGCTGTATGGAAATTATAACTTCGCATTCAGAGAAACATATTATAACACATGATAGTGTCGCGCACCTTAATGTCATGTATGATTTTGACGATCGAGTGTCAAACCGTTCCGGTACGTTACCACATTCCTTGAGTGTAGAACAGCTAAGCCCGTAGCTTCAATTACCTTGTGATTCCGAAACTTAAACCAGATATTCCGGGAGAAAATGTGCTGTACACTATTGGTAATAGACTCGTTAATTTGCGTTATAAATATGTAGGTAATTAGTCAAACCGCCGGCGAAGATTATCAATTAAAATGAAGTAATTCTTTTTACCCAATACAATAACTTCCGAGAACCTGTACCGCTGTGGCGAGTGCCTTGCTGAGTGTTTACGGAAAGAAATTAGTAGACATTTTAGCAGACGGACAACTTATTTTATGTGAAAATAATATACGAGAGTCTAATCGTTTGAGAACGATCACACCTTCCTTAAGTGTCGATCGCCTAAGTATTTAACTCCACCTGTCACGCTATTCCGATAGGCAAACCAGGTATTCCGAGAATCATTCAGTTTTACATTATTGGCAATGGACACCTTAGATCGCTGTTTGAAAAGTAAAGTAGAGCGTCAAACCGTTTGGGATGATTGACATTTAGTATAAAGTCAAACACTTTACCGATGGCCTTACCTTCGGAGAAGCTATCCCATCGAATCGAGAGTATAACTTGGTGTTCAGAGGACGAAATCAGTAAACAATTTAGTGACGTGGTCCTAAGCTTTATAATAAGTAAGAGGAGTGGGTGTCACACCGTTCGAGAAAGATACCACATTCACTGAGATTCGAAGGGCTAAGTCAGTAGCTTCATATATCCTGTGATTGCAACAGGCAAAGAAGATATTTGGGGAGTAAATGCGCTGCATATTATTGGCAATATATACCTTAATTCGCGGATTGGATATTACAGTAGAGCGTCAACTGTTTGAGAGTATTACCAATTGGTATAAGAACAAACGTTTTACAGAAGGACCTACCTGCCTTGAACCTCGCCAGCGTTATCGAGAGTTTGAACTCGTGTTGACAGAAAAAAATTGGTATTCATTTCAGTGGCGGGAACCTTAACCATGTTTACGAATTAGTAGATAGTTGGTCAAACGGCTCGAGAACGTTGCCACCTTCTGTGAAAGTGGATCGACTAAGTGAATAACTTCACCTACCCTGCGATTCCGAGTGTCAAACCAGGTATACTGGGAATAAATCCGGTGCACAGTGTTGCGAATGGACGCCGTAAGTTTCGGATTGAATATTAAAGTGGGGCGTGAAACCGTTTGAGATCGTTACCAGTTGGTATACAGACAAACGTTTTTCCGAAGACCTCACTATCCGTGAAATTAACCCGCTGTATTTGGAGTATAACATCGTGTTCAGAGAAGCAAATTATTGTATAGGTAGTGACAAGCACCAAAGTTTCATGTATTATATAGAAGATCGAGAGTCAATCCGTTAGTGAACGATACCACCTTCTTTGGTAGTCGATCGGCAAAGTCAATAGCTTCACCTATACTGTGATACCGAAATTGAAACTATATATTCCGGGTGTAAATCCGGTGAAAAATATTGGCATTAGACACATTATTTTTCGGCTTGAATATTATAGTAGAGCGCTGAACCATTTCAGAACGACACCAATTTGTATCGAGTAAATCATTTTACCGAACGCCTTACCTGTCCTGAATCTAATCCGCTGTATCGAGAGCATTACATCGTGCTCAGTGGAACACGATGATCTAGATTTTATCTGCGGGCACCAAAATTTCATAAATGAATTCGAAGGTCGGGCATCAAACCGTGCGAGAACGTTACTACCTTCATTGAGAACCGAGCGGCTGTGCCAATAGCTTCACTTACCCTATGATTCCGAGAGACAAATCAGGTATTCCGAGGGTAAAACTGCAGTTCAGTATGGGCATTAGGGACACTACTTCACGGTATCAATATTAAATTACACAGCTAATCCGTTGACGATGGTTACCTACTGCTGTATAGCGAAACTTTTAACAGAAGGCCTTACCTTCCAAGATGATAACCCGCTGTATCGAGAGTATAACTTCGAGTTCGGAGAAGCAAATTCGTATGCATTTTATTGTCGGGCACGTTAATTTCATGCGTCAATTATGAAGATCGAGTGTCAAACAGTTCGAGAACGTTACCACCTTCATTGAGTGTCGCACAGCTAAGCCTATATTTTTACCCATCCTGCCACTCCGTCAGTCAAATCTGGAATTCCAGGTGGAAATCCGGTGAAGTGTTTTGGCCTTTGTCTCCTTAATTCATGGTTTGAATATTAAGGAAGAGCGTCAATCCGTTGGGGAAGAACACGAATTGGTATAATGTCATACTTTTTACCGAATGGCATACATTCCTAGAACGTGACCCGCAGTATCGAGTATCATGCTTAGTGCATACTGAAACAAACTAGCAGACCTTTTCGCAGACGCACAGCTTTTTTTAATGTATGAATAGAAAAACCGACAGACAACCCGTTCGGGATCGTTATCGCCTTCTATGAGAGTCGACCGGCTCTTTCACTGGCTTCACCTATACCTGTTATACCGAGAGTCCACTGAACAGTATTGGCAATAGAAACCTCAATTCACGGTTTGGAAGTTAAAGTAGAGCGTCAATACATTCGAGAACGATACCAACTGCTAAAAAATCAAACTTTTTATAGAAGACAATACGCTCTGAAATCTTAGCCAGCTGTATCGAAAGTATAATATGGTGTCCAGAGAAAGAAATTAGAGTCCATTTCTGTGACGGGCAGCTCAACTTCATGTATGAATTGAAAGATCAGGCATCAAACCTTCATCAAAGTTTTGACCTTCTGTGAAAAACTAACGGCTACGTAAATAGCTTCACCCATGCAGTCATTCCGAGAGTGAAACCAGATAATCCGACGGTAAATCCGCTGAAGACTATTGGCAATAGATTCCTTAATTCGCGGAGTCTATATTAAAATAGTGCGTCACACCGTGTGAGAATGTTTCTAATTTCTATAAAGACACACGATTTACAGAATGCCTTACCATCCGAGAAGTAAACCTCCTGTATCGAGACTATAGCTACGTCTTTAGGGAAACATATTAGTATTCAATTTACTTACGTCACCTTAAATTCATGTTTCAAATGGAAGATTGGGGCTCAAACTGATAGATAACATTACTACCTTCTGTGAGATTCGAACGGCAGTGTCAATAGCTTCATCTATCCTGTGATTCCAAGAGTCATACCATGTATTCCGGGAGCAAATACCCTGAACAGTTTTGGCAATAGGCCTCTCAATTCGCGGCATGAATAATAAAGTGGAGAGTCAAACCGTGGATGGACGTTGCGTACACTTATAGAGTGTAAACAGAGGCTTTAACTTCCGAAAAGGTATTGCGTTGTATCTAGACTATAACATCGTGCTCAGGGATGCAAAGTATTGTACATTTTAGTGACGAGTATCTTAATTTCATGTATGAATTAGATGACAAATTGTTAAACCGTTCGAAAACGTTACCAACTGGTATGAAGTCAAACGTTGCATAGAATAACCTATAGTCCTAGAATCCATCGCGTCGTATTAAGAGTATAACTTCGTGTTTAGAGGGACACATTAGTATACATTTTAATGGCGGCTTCTTAATTTCACGAATGAATAGTGTGATCGAATGTCAAACATTTCGGGAACGACACCACACTCTTTGGGATTCGAACAGAAAAGTCAATAGCTTCATATATCCTGAGTTACCGAGAGTCAAACCACGTATTTCTTTATTAAATCCACTGAAGAATATAGGCAATAGACACCTTCATTCACGGTATCAATATTAAAGTAGGGAGTACATCAGTTGGAAAATATTACCAGTTGGGATCATTCTATTCATTCATTCAAGTCATTCTTTTCTCCGAATACCTTGCCTTCCGAGAGCCTAATATGCACTAGGGAGTATATTGCTTATTGTTCACAGAAACAAATTAGTCGGCATTTTATCAGACAGATACCTAATCTTCATTCTGGAATATCAATACCGGGAGACAAACCGTTGGTGAACGTTACCACCTTGTTTGAGAATCGAACGGCAATACCGATAGCAACATCTATCCTATGATTCCGACAGTCAAATCAGGTGTTCCGCGAGTAAATCTTCCGTTCACTGTTGTCATTACGCACAATATTAGACGGTATAAATATTACAGTACACAGACAAACCGTTGTAGCAAGTTTCCTATTGGTATAGGTTCAATCTTTTCACAGAAAGCCTTACATTTGAGCCGTTCGAGAATGTAGCCACCTTCTGTGAGAGACGAACGGCTATGTGAACAGCTTCACCTATTCTGAAATTCCGAGATTCAGATCAGGTATTTTGCTTGTAAATCCGCAGTACAGTACTGGCTACAGACACCTTAATTTACGGTATAAATAGTAACAATGAGATTCGAACCATCGTAGAACGTTACCTACTGTTATAGGGTCAAAGCCTTTATCGGTTATCTTACCATCCGAGAATCTATCGCTCTGCAGCAAGTGACGTGCTTAGTGTTCAAGGGAACAAATTAGTAGACACTGTAACAGACGGACACTTTAATTGCATGTATCAATTAGAAGATGGAGGGTCAAATCGTTCGGGACCGATTCTACACATTTTGACACATGGATAAGGCAATAGCGTCACCTTCCTCTGATTTCCAGAGACAAACCATGTAGTCTGGGAGAAAATCCGCTGAACAGTATTGGCAATACACACCTTAATTCGCGCTATGAATATTAAAGTAGAGATACAAATCGTAGGGGAACTTTACCAATAGGTATGACGCTAAACTTCTTACAGGACACCATTCTTTCCGCGAACTTAACCAGCTGTGTAGAGGGTATAACTTCGTGCTCGGAAAAACAAATTAGTGTACATTTTAATGACGGGAACCGTAATTTCCTGTATGAATGTATGAATTGGGGAATCGAGTGTCAATCCCTTCGGAACGTTATCACCCTCTTTGAGAGACGAGTGGCTTTGTCAGTAGGTACAACTATCATGCAGTTCCGAGGGTCAGGCCAGGATTTCTGGGTATTAATCCGCTGCACAGTATTGGCATTAGACCCCATAATTCACGGTATGAATAATAAAGTGGTGCGTCAAACCGTTTGAGAACGTCACCAATTGATATAACGTCATGCTCCTTGCCCGATACGTTACCTTCCGAAGAACTAACCCACTGTATCGAAGGCATTACATCGTGTTCAGTGGGATGAGTTACCATTCGTTTTAGCGACGAGCATATTAATTTCATGTATGAATTGGACGGACGATGGTCAAACCGCTTGAGAGCGTTAGTACATTCTATGACATTCGAACGGCTAAGTTAATAGCATCAGGCATATTGCGATTCCGAGAGTCAATCCAGTTATTCCAGTAGTAAATCCGCTGTAGTTGTAGTACGTTACCTATTGGTATAGAGTCATGTATTTTACCGGAGGCCTTACAATCCGAGATATTGTCAGGCTGTATCGAGAGTATGAATTCGTGATCAGAGATACAAATATGCATGCGTTTTAGTGACCGGCACGTTAACTTGACGTATGAATTAGAAGATCGAGTGCCAAACAGTGTGAGAACGTTACCAGCTTATTGGAGAGTCAATAGCTTCACCTAAACTTGTGATTCCGAGAGTCAAGCCTGGAATTCCAGGAGTAAATCCGCTGAACAGTATTGGCAATAGGCACCACAGTTCACGGCATAAATATTAACAGACAGAGTCAATCCGTCTTGGAACGATACTTATTGGCATTGTGTCGATCATTTTACCGAAGGACATACCGTACGATAACCTAACACGCTGTATCATGATTATAACTTCGCGCTGAGGAAATCAAACTTGTGTTCAATTCTGTGACAGGCACCTTAATGTCAGGTTTGAATAGGAAGGTAGAGGGTCAAACGGTTGGAGAATGTTGCCATCTATTTCAAGAATCGCACGACTTAGTCAATAGCTTCACCTATTCTGCCACACCTAGAGTCATACCAGGTATTCCGAAATTATATCCCTTGAGCGGTATTGGCAATAGACACAGTAATTCACGGTATGATTATAAAGGTTAAGAGATAAACCGTTGGAGATCATTACTAATTGGTACAAAGTCAATCGTTTTACAGAAAGGCTTACCGTGCGAGGAGCTATCCCGCCGTATCGAGAGTGTAACATCGTATTTAGAGAAACACATTAGTATACATTTTAGAGACGATCACACTGATTTTATGTTTGTATTAGAAGAAGGAAGGTCAAACCGTTCAAGACCGTTTCCACCTTCTATGATATTCGAGGAGTTAAGTCAATGGCTCCACCTATCCTGCGATGCCGACAGTGAAACCAGATGTTCCGAGAGTATATGCGCAGTACAGTGTTGGTGATAGTCACCTTAATTCACGGTTTGAATATTAACTGAGAGCGTAAGATCGGTTGAGAACGTTACAAATTGGTATGAAGGCAATCTTCTTACTGAATACCATACCGTCTGCGAAAATATCCCACTGTATTGAGTGCAACTTCATATTCAGAGAAGCAAATTGGTATACATTTTAGTGACGGGCACCTTAACGTCATACATGAATTAAAATATCGAGAGGCAACCCAGTCGAGAACGTTACCAGCATCTTTGCTAGTCGGAAGGCGGAGTCGAAAGCTTCACCGACCTACAGATTTGGAGGGTCAAACCAGTATCACAATAGGGAATGTTCTACAACGTGTCGAGTCTGTACTCAATTGTTCATAACGGGAATTAGTGTGCCCGTTGCCAATATCGTTCAGCGGATTCACTCCACGAATACCTGGCTTAGCACTAGGAATCACAGCACGGGTGTGGCTGTTGACTTCGCCGTTCCATTCTCAGTGAGGTTGGGATCGTTCTCGAACGATTTGGCTCTAGATTATTCTATTCATAACTAAAAATAAGGTTTTCATCTTCTAAAATGTCTACTAATTTGTTCCGGTTACCCCTAAGACAGGCAATAGCTACAGCAGGATGGCTTCTCGTACGGTAACGTCTTCGGTAAAAAGTTTGACAATATGAAATCTCGTAACGTTCTACAGCGGTTTGACTCCGGAGTTTAATATTTCTACCGTGATATATGGTGTGTGATGCAAATTATGTACAGAGGATTTAATCCCCGAGTACCTGGTTCGACTCTCGGAATCACATCGTAGGTGAAGCTGTTGACCTAGCGGTTCGACTCTAAAAGATGGTGCTAACGTTCTCGAACGCTCTGACCCTTGACCTTCTATTTCATACGTGACATTAATATGCCCGTCTCTAAAATGTATACTTGTTTGCGTGTCTTAACACGAAGTATTTCACTTGGTACAGCGGGATACGTTCTAGGAAAGTTGGGTGTTCAGTAAAAAGTATGACTCTGTACAGTAGGTAACGTTCTACAATGGTACGACTCTGTACATTACTATTTATACAGTCAATTGATGTTTCTATTGCCTATACTACACTGTGGATAGATTCTCGGAATTCCTGGTCTGACTCTCGGAATTACATGGTAGGTGAAGCTGTTGACATACCCGTACGACTCTACAAAAAGATGCTAACGTTCTCGATCTGTTTGACTCTCCATTTTGCTATGTATACGTGGAACTGAAGTGTCTATTGCAAATAGCTTTCTGCCGATTTACGCCCGGAATATCTAGTTTCACTCCCGGAATCTCGGGATTGGGTGAAGCTATTCACTTAGCCGTTTGGTTCTCAAAATGGGTGGTGACGTCCTCGATCGGTTTGACCCTCGATCTTCTAATTTATGCATGAATTTATGGTGCCGTACCAAAATTGTATAGTAATGTGTTTCCCTAAACACGTTGCTATGCTCTCTATACGGCAGGATAGCTTGTCTAAAAGTAAGGTATTCAGTAAAACGTTCGACTTTATAGGAATTAGTAACGTTCTCGCTACGTTTGACGCTCTATTTCAATCTTCAGTCCGCGTATTATGATGCCCGTTGGCAATACTGTTCAGCGAAGTTGCATCAGTAATACTTGGTTTGATTCGCTGAATCACTGGATAGGTGAAGCTATAGACATAGCCGCACGTCCATTACAGAAGATGGAAACGATCTCGAGCGGTTTGAAACGCGAGTTTCTTATTCATACATGAAACTAAGTTGCACGGCACAAGCGTATACCACCTTGATTCTCATAACACGACGTCATATTCTCGATACAGCGGGTTAGCTTCTCGGAAGGTTAGGCCTTCGCTATAAACTTTGACTCTATATCAATGCATTACGTCCTGCAAAGGTTTGACTCCAATCTTTAATATTCATACTGTAAATTGAGATGCCGTACGCTAATACTGTACCGTGGAATTGCACTCGGAATACCTGGTGTTACTATCGGAATCTCAGGATAGGTAAAGCTAGTGACTTATCTGATCATCTTTCACAGAAGGTCGCAAGCTTATCGTGCGGTTTGACCCTCGATCATTTAATTCGTACATGAAGTTAAGGTGCCCGTCGCTGAAATGAATACAAATTATTTTCTGTGAACTCAATCTTATTCTCTCGATGAAGCCGGCGAGTTTCGCAGAAGGTAAGACCTCTTGAATGGTTTATCGCTCTACTTTAACATTCAAGCTGTGAATTATGGTATCAACTCCAATGCTGTTCAGCATACTTCCCCGCAGGGGCTGCGGTGGGCCTTCTGGCCCATTTGCAGTATGGGTATGACGAACCCACGGTGCCCGAGTCGGCCGAACCTAGGCCGAGGTGAGCAAGCACCTCATTCAGGAAGTAAGGTGTCCTTACGAGGGGTATGACCGGTACGGCCCTGCATTCACTGGTACCTCGGGAACCGGTTCGAGCCCTGGGGCGGGCGGGCCTTGGTCCGTCCTCCCCGCCGGTTGCATGGGTTGGCCTCGAGGGGGCAGTGGTAAGCCCATATCGCGGGTTAGGGGACCCCGTCTTCGGGCGGGTGATCCTCCACGGGTGAGCGGCGTGAGATCTGCTCGGGTACTGGCCTGCCAGAGTCAGGAGGGATTTAGAAAGGTCCCGGCCTACCCAAGGTTGGCTCGTAGGGCTTGCAGTCTACGAGCTGATTGGTAGGTGTGTGGTAAGGTGCGCCACACACTGCGCTGATTGGGCGTATCCCAATCCCGCGCCCATGGGGGCCGTGTGGATTGAGCCATCGTGGCAGGTGCCGCACGTTAAATCATCGACACTCGTTGTTCAGCATACTTATTCCCTGAGTAGTTGGCTTGAGTCTCGGAATCACAGGTTGGGGGAACGTATTGACTTAGCTGTGCGTCTTGCCAAAAAAGGATGGTAACGCTCTCCAACGGTTTGACTCTCGATCGTCATATTCGTACATGAATTTAAGGTGCCCGCCACTAAAATGTATTGTAAACTGTTCCTATGAAAACCGTGCTATACTCTCCATATAATGCGTTAGGCTTTCGGAGGGTAAGGGATTCAGTAAAACGTTTAACTTTATTCCAATTGGCAACGTTCTTGGAATCTTGGAATATGTGAAGCTATTGACTCAGTCGTCCTTCTCTCAATGAATGTCCAAACGTTCTCGAAGCGTTTGACACTCGATCATCCAACTCATATATCAAAATAAGGTAGGCCTCTGCTATAGTGTCTACTTACTCGCTCCTGTAAAGCCAAACCAAGACAATCCCTACGGCGGCTTGCGTTCTCGAAATGTCAGGCATAGGTTAAAAAAAATGAATTTCCACCAATTGTTAAAGCTCTCCGACGGTTTGACTCTCAACCTTAATATTCATGCTGTGAATTACGGTATACATTGTCAATATTGTTTAGCGCATTTATGCATGAAATACGTGGTTTGACTGTTGCAACCAATAGGAGAAGCTATTGCCGTAGATTTGGGGCTCTCAAAGAAGGTGGAATCGTTCTGCAACGGTTTCACTATCGATCTTGCTATTCATACATGAAACAAAGCTGTTCGTCTACTAAAATTCTAATGATTGGTTTCACTGGCACTAAGTATGATACTCGATACAACGGGTTAGGTTCTACTACTCTTCTAGGTATTCGTTAAATAATATGACTCTATAGAAATAGGTTAAGTTCTCAACGAATTGACTTTCTACTTTAATATTCAAACCGTGAATTAACGTGTCTATTGCAAATACTGTTCAGCGGACTTACTCCAGGAATGCCAGGCTTGAGTCTCGGAATCACGCTTCTAGGTGTAACTGTTGACGCAGCCGTTTGGCTCTCGAAGTAACTGGTAATGTGCTCGAACGCATTGACACTCGATCTTCTCATTCGTAAACGAAACTAACGAGCGCGTCACGAAAATGTGTACTAAATTGGTTCTGTGAACTCGATGTTATACCGACTGATACTACGGAGTTATATTCTCGGAAAGTAAGGTATCCGTTAAAGAGTTACATGTTATACCAGTTGGTTGCATTTTTAAACGGTTTGACGCTCTACTTTAATACTCATACCGAGAATTAAGGTGTCAATTGCCAATACTGTTCAGCGGTTTTACACTTGGTATTCCGGTCTTGACACACGGAATCACAACTATAGTCGATGTTATTGACTCAGCCGTTCGACTCTCAAACAAGATGGTCACGTTCCCGAACCGTTTGACACTGGATCTCCTAATTCATACATGAAATTAAGGTGACTGTCACTAAAATGTATACCAGTTGGCTTCCTGAAAACGATGTTATACTCACTATACGGCAGGTTAGCTTCCCGGACGGTAAGGCCTTCGGTAAAAAGATTGACTCAATACCAAATCGTAACGTTCTACAACGGTTTGACTCTGGAGTTTAATATTTATACCATGCAATGAGGTGTATGATGCCAATAGTGCAAAGCAGATTTTCTCCCTCAATGCCTGGTTTGACTCCCGGCGACACGGGATATGTGAAGCCATTGACATATGTTCGACTCTCTAAGAGGGTGGTAACGTCCTCCAACGAATTGAATCTGGATATTCTTATACATACATGAAATTAAGGAGCACGGCACTATAAGAAATAGTAGCTTGCTTCTCTGAACACTAATTTAGACTATCGATGCAGCGGCTTTGGTTCTCGGAAGGTATTGTCTTTAGTAAAACGTTTGACTTTACACCATTTGGTAACGCTACCAAACCGCTTGAAGCTCTGCACTCCAGTAATACCAGGTTTGACTTTCGGAATCACAGGATAGCTGGTGCTAATAACTTAGCTGTGCGAATTTCACAGAAAGTAATACAGTTCTGGAAGAGTATGCCTATCGATCATCTTAATCATACATGAAATGATGGCGGCCGTCAGAAAAATGCATACCAACGTGATTCGCTGAACACGAAGTTATACTCCCGATACGGAGGGTTAGGTTCTCCGAAGGCAACGATTTCTGTAAAAAGTTTGAACCTACACCAATGGGTAATTGTCCATTACGGATTGACGGTCTGCTTTAATATTCATACAGCGAATTATGGTGTATATTGGCAATACCCTTCAGCGGATTTACACCCAGATTACCCGGTCTGACTTTCGGAATCACGTGGTAGGTGAAGCTATTGACGGAGCCATTTGACACTTATAAAATGCGGTAACGGTCTCGAACTGGTTTGACACTCGACCTTCCAACTCATACAAGAAATTAAGGCGCCCATCACTGAATTGATTACACATTTTTTTCTCTAAACACGAACTTATAATCTGGATGATGACGCTAATGTTCGCGGAAGGTATGGCCACCGGTAAAATGTTTGACTTTATACACCAACTGGCAATGTCAGAACCCGTTGGACGCTCTACTTTATTATTCATAATGTAAATTAAGGAGTCTGTTGGCAATACTGTTCAGCGGATTTATTCCAGCTATACTGGGTTTGCCTCACAGCATCACTGGATACGTCAGGCTATTGACTTAGACGTTCGTCCCTCACTGAAAGTGGAAACGTTCCCAAGGTATTTGGCTATCGATCATCTAATTCGTACATGATGTTAGGGTGCCCGTCACAGAAATGAATAAGAATTCCTTTCTGTGATCACGAACCTATACTCTCGACGAAGCCGGTGGAGTTTGTGGGAGGTATGGCCTTCGGTAAGACGTTTGACCTTATACCAACTGGTAACGCTCTCAAACGTTTTGGCGTTCTAATGTAATATTCAATCCGCGAATTATGATATGTATTGCCAAAATTCTTCGGCGGACCTACTCCAGTAATACCTGGTTTGACTGTCGGAATAACAGGATAGGTTAAGCTGTTGACTTATCTGATCCAATCTAAAAGAGGGTCGTGACGTTCTCGAAAGGTTTCACCATCGAGCTTATAATTCATACATCAAGTTAAGATGCCCGTCACTATAATGAAGACTAATTTCTTTCTCTGAACACGAAGTAATGTTGTCGAAACGAAGGGTTTGCTTCTCCGAATGAAATGCTATCGGTAAACTGCTTGACTGTATTCCATTTAGCAAAGCCCTAAAAATCTATCTCACTCTACCTTAATATTCAAACCGATAAGTAAGGTGTCTGTTGCCAAAACTATTCAGCGGACTTGCTCTTGGAATACCTGTCTTGACTCTCGGAATCACAGGACAGGTGAAGCTGTTAACTCGGGTTTTCGACTCTCAAAGAAGGTGAAATCGATCTAGAATGGTTTCACATTCGACCTTCATATTAATACATGAAATTAAGGAGTCTGTCACTCCAATGTATACGACTTTGTTTCCGATAGCAATACGCAACACGGTCGCTGCTGCGGGATGTGTTCTCGGTAGGTTAGGTAATAGGTAAAAGGTTTGACTTTATACCAACTGGTAACGTTCTGAAAAGGTTTCACGCTGTACTTTAATATTGAAACCGTGATTTAAGGTGTCCATTACCAATAGTGTGCAGCTTATTGACCACCATAATATCTGGCTTGGTTATCGGAATAACAGGACAGGTGAAGCTATTGAATTGACCGATCGACTCTAAAGGCAGGTGGGACCGTCCTCAAAAGGTTTGCCTCTCGATAATTCTGTTCATTCATGAAAATAAGGTGTGCTTCTACAATAATGTCTTCTTATTTGTTTCCGTGAACAATAACCTCGACACTGCCTGCAGCGGGTTAGGCTCAGGGAAGGTAATGTATTTGCTAAAAGGAATGAATCTGTATGAACTGGCAATGTTCTCCGACGGATTGACCTTCTACCTTAATATTCATACCGTGAATTAAAGTCTCCATTGTAAAACTGTTCAGCGGATTTACTCCCGGAATACCTCATTTGACTCACGGAATCTTGGCATAGGAGAAGCTATTGACTTGGCCTTTCGTTTGTGAAGGAAGCTGGTGACGTTCTCGCACGGTTTGACATATCCATCTTTTTTTTCATATGTGTAGATAAGGAGCCGGTCACTAAGATGTATATAAATTTCTTCCTCTGATCTCCAAGTTATATAATCTATATGATGCGATGGGCTTCGGAGTGTAAGGGATTCAGTAAAACGTTTGAATATATTCCAATTGGCAACATTCTCAAGCATATTGGCTGTGTACTTTAATATTTATACCGTGCAGTAGGGTGCATAGTGACAATACTCTCCAGCGGACTTGTTCCCGGAATACAGTGCTTGATTCGCGGTACAACAAGATCAGTGAAGCTACGGACGTAGCCATTCCACTCCCAATGAAGGTGGTAACGTTCTCTAAAAGTTTGAGCCTCGATATTCTAATTCAAACATAAAATTAAGGTGCCCGACACTAAAAAGTATAATAATTTAGTTCTCTGAACAGGAAGAAGTACCCCCGATACAGCGCGTTAGCTTCTCCGAAGCTAAGGCATTCTTTAAAATGTGCGACTCTATAACTGTACGCAACGTCCACCCACGATTTGACTCTCTACTTTATTATCGATACTGCGAAATGGGGTATCTATTGTGTTACGGTCCATCGGATTTACCCCCGGTACACCTTGTTTGACTCTTGGAATCACTGGATTGGTGAAGCTACTGACTTAGCCCTTAGCCGTTCGAATCGGAACGATAGTGGTAACGATCTACAGCGGTTTGAATCTCGATTTAACTAGTCATACATAAAACTAAGATCTCCGTTTGCTAAAATATCTACTAATTTGTGTCCATGAACACTATGCAAGATACTCACTGCAGCGGCGTAGGATTTAGGAAGTTAAGGCTTTTGTGAAAAGTTTGATGCTATATCAATATGTAACGATTTCAAATGGTCTGACGCTCAATTTTAGTATTCAAACCGCGAATTAAGGTGTATATTGTCAATACTATTCAGCGGATTTATTCCCGGAATACATGGTTTGACTCTCCGAATCACAGTATAGGTGAAGCTATTGACTCAGCCCTTCGTCTCACACAGATTGTGGCAACGTTCTCGAAGGGTTTGATACTCCATTTTCTAATTCGTGCAAGAATTTAGAGTGCTCATCACTAAAATGAATGCGAGATCGTGCCACTCAACACGGTGTCATACTCCCGATATAGCAGGTTAGTTTTACAGATGGTTAGGCATTCCGGCAGAAGTTCGACCATACACATATATGTAGTGTTCATCAACTGCATTACGGCCTGCTTTATTATTCAAGCCGTGAACTGAGGTGTCTATTGCTATTGCTCTTCAGCGAGCTTACTCTCGGTTTTCCCGGGCTGACTCTCCGAACTACAGGATAGGTTAAGCTATATACTTAGGCGTTCGACTCCCAAAGAAGGTAGGAACTTCCTCTAACGGATTGGCTCCTTATTGTTCTATTCATACATGAAAACGAGGTCTTCGTCTGCTAAAGTATCTACTGTTTTTTTTCCGTGTGCACTAAGCAAGACACTTGCTGCACCGGGTTATGATCTTGGTTGATAATGTTTCCTGTAAAATCTTTGACTTTGTAACATTTAGTTTTATTCTCCAACGGTTTGACTACCTACATTAATATTCATAACATAAATTAATGTGTCTATGCCTATAGTAAACAGTGGATTCACTCCGGAATATCAGGTTCGAAGCACGGAATCACAGGCTAGGTGCCGCTATTGACTTAGCTGTGCGAATATAACGGATAGTTGTATTCTTCTGGAACAGCATGCATATAGATCTGCTTATTCATACATGAATAGAAGGTGCCCGTCACGAAACAGAATAATAGGTTGTTTGCTTGAACACCAATTTTGACAATCGATACAGCAGGTTAGGGTATCGGAGGGTAAGGGCCAGCGGGAAAAAGATTGAATCTATGCCAATTCGTTATGTTCGACAGCGGTTTCACTCTGCAATTTAATATTTGAGCCTGGAGGTAGGGAATATAACGCCAATATTGTACAGCGTATTTACTCTCTGAATACCTGGTTTCACTCTCTCAATCGGTGGACACATGAAAATATTGACTTACCCGATCGTCTCTTTCAGAAGGTGGCAACATTCACGAGTGGTTCGACTCTCAATATTTTAGTTCACGCATGAAATTAAGGTGCTCGTCACTAAAATGTTTACAAGTTCCTACCTGTGAACATGCTGTTACACTCTCCACAGAGCTGATACCTCTTTCGGCGGGTAAGATATTCTGTAAGAAGTTTAACCCCACACGAATATGTAATGTTCTACTACGGCTTGTCGGCCTACTTTAATATTTATACCCTGAATTGAGATGTATATTGTCAATACTGTAAAGAGAAGTTGCTCCAGGAATACCTGGTTTATCTTTCGCAAACATAGGATATATGAAGCTATTGACTTAGCTGCTCGTATCTCACAGAAGGTGGTACCGTTCTCGATCGGGTTGACTTCCGATCATCTAATTTATACATGAAGTAAGGAGCCGTCACTGAAATTACGACTTACATCTTTCTCTGATCACGAGGTATACGCTCGATGAAGCTGTTGAGGTTTGCGGAGGGTAAGGCGTTCTGTAAGAAATGTAACCATACACGAATATGGAATGCTCTACAACGGTTAGGCGACCTGCTTTAATATTAAATCCATGAATTGAGGTGTCTGTTCCCAATAATGTACAGCGCATTTGCATCCGGAGTATCTGGTTTTACTTTCGGAATCAGAAGATATTGTGAAGCTACTGACTTAGCCGTTCGTCTCTCACAGAAGGTGGTAATATCCCCGAACTGTTCAATACACGATTCACATATTCATGATAAAATAAATGTTGCAGTCACTAAAATGTTTACTTATGTGGATCATTAAACACGTAGCTATACTCTCTATGCGGCGGGTTAGCTTCTCAGACGGCAAGGCATTGCATGATACGTTTGACTTTATAGCAATTGATCACGTTATAACACGGTGTGACGCTTAATTTTAATTTTTGCTCCGCGAATTATGATATCTGTTGCCAGTCCTCTTCAGCGAATTTACTCCCGCACTACGTGCTTTGTCTCTCGGAATCACAGAGAAGGTGAACCTATCGAGTCATCCGTTCGACTTTCAAGGACGGTGGTAACGTTCTCCAGCGGTTTGCCCATCTATATTCTAATCCATACATAAAGTTAAGGTGCCAGTCACTGAAGCGATTACTAATTTCAATCACTGATCACGAAGTTAAACTCTCGAAACGTCGAGTATGCTTCTCCGAGTGAAGGGCCATTGGTAAAGTGTTTGACTTTGTACCAATTGGTAACGCTCTCAAACGGTTTATCGCACTACTGTGATATGCGAACCGTGAATTATGGTGCCTATTGCCAAAACCCTTCAGCCGACTAACTCACAGAATACCTGGGTTGAATCTCCGAATCATTCTATAGATGAAGCTAGTGATTCAGCCGTTCGGCTCTCACAGCAGGTGGATACGTTCTCGCTCGCTTTGAACCTCGATCCTCTAATTCATGTATGAATTTAAGGTGCCGTCACTAAGTGGTATACGAGTATGATCGTCTGAACACGAAGTTATAACCTCGAAGAAACGGTTGAGTTTCGCGAATCGTACGGCCATAGGTAAAACTTTTGACTTTGAAACACTTGATAACGTTCACAAACGGTTTAAAGCACATCGGGTTGACTCAGGAGTACGTGGTTTGATGCTCGGAATCACAGTATGCGTGAACCTGTTGACTTAGCCGTTCTATTCTCAAGGAAGGTGGTAACGGTCTCGAACGGCTTGACTTTTAGTATTGCTATTCGTACATGAAAGAAAGGTGCTCGTCACTACAATGTATACTAATTTTTATCTCTGACCACGAAGTTATACTCTCGATACAGCGGGTTAGCTTCTCGGAAGATATGTCATCGGTAAAAAGTTTGACTCTATACCAATAAAAAACGTTCTACATCGGTTGGAGACATTACATTAACACTCGCTCCGTGAATTAGGTTGTCTATTGCGAATACTGTTCTGCGCATATACTCTCGGAATACATGGTCTGTCACGCGGAATAATAGGTTAGGTGGTGCTGATGATTTAGCTTTTTCTATCTCAACGAACGGAGTATCGTTCTGGAACGGTTTGACAATCGATCTTGTAATTCATGCTTGAGACTGTGGTGCCCAATACTAAAATGTGTGGCAGTGAGCCTCTCGGGACATGAAGTTATACTCTCGGTTCAGCGGGATACGTTCTCGGAAGGTAACTTATTCTGTAAAAGGAATGACAATATAACACTTCGTAATGTTCTCCAACGATTTGACTCCCTACTTTAATGTTCATGCCGACAATTCAGGAGTCAATTGCCAATGCTGTACAGCGAATGTGCTACTAGTATTCCTGGTTTGATGTACTCCTGCGATACCAGGTATTGCTCTCGGACTTGCAGGGTAGGTGAAACTATTGCCATAAGGAGTTGGTTACGTTCTGAAAGGGCTAGCCTCGCCCCCCCCCCCCATCAATTTATGAATTTAATGGTCCCGACACTGATAGGAACACTAATTTGTTTCTTTGAGCACGAAGCAACACACTCCCTGCTGTCAGTTATGTTCTCGGGAGGTAAGGTAATCTGCAAAAGAATGACTTTATACCTACCTGTAATGTTCCCCGGCGGTTTGACTCTCCATTTTAACATTCAATGCGCGAATTATGGTGTCTAGTCCCAATACTGTTCAACGAATTTACTACCCGAATACCTGGTTTGACCCTCGGAGTCACAGGATAGGTGTAGCTATTGAATTTGCAGTTCAACTCTCACAAACGGTGGCATCGTTCTCGCATGCTCTGACACTCGATCCCCCTGTTCATACATGAAAATAAGGTGTCCGCCTGCTAAAATGCCTACTCATTTCATCCTGTGAAAACTAAGCATGATCAAGGCTACAGCGGATTGGGTTCTAAGAAGGGATGGTATTGGGTACAAATAATGAGTTTATTCTAATTGGTAATGTTCTTCTACGTCCTGATCCTCGACTTTAATTTCATACCGTGAATTATCGTGTGGATTGCCGCTACTGTTAGGCGGATTTACTCACGGAATACCTGGCATGACTCTCGGAAACTCAGGATATGTGAAGCTATTCATATAGCTGATCGAATATCACAGATGGTGGCAACGTTCTCGAACGGTTTCACCCTCGATCTTCTAACTCATATATGACTTAAGGAACCCGACACAGAAATGATGACTAATTTCTTTTTCTGAACGCGATGGTATACTCTCGATAGGGCGGGGTAGCTTTCCAGATGGTATGTCTATCTGTGAAGTGTTTGACTCTATACGAATAGGTAACGTCCTATAATTGTTTGACGGTTTGCTTCAATATTCAACACAGTTATCTAAGGTGTCAGTTGCCAATAGTCTCCAGCGGACTAACTGGCGGAATACCTGGTTTGACTCTCCGAGTCACAGGACGGATGAAGCTATTGACTTAACAGTTCGTCCCTCGCAGAAGGTGCCAACGTTCCCGAGCGTTTTGACTCAAAGAACAGAGTTCATGCCGTGAATTAAGATTCAATGATACCGTTTGGAAGTAAGTCAAACTCTTTACCGATGGCTTTAACGTCCACGAAACTGACCCGCCGTTTCTAGAGTTTAGCTACGTGTCTTTAGGGAAGCACGTTATTGTACATTTTCGTGTCGAGCACCTTAACGTCATGAATGAATTAAAAGGTCGAAGATCAAACCGTTCGAGACTGTTGCCACCTACTGTGTGAGACGATCGCCTAAGTCAATAGCTTCACCTATCCAGTGATTCCATGAGTAAAACCAGGTATTCCGGAGGTACATCTGCTAATCTGTATTGGTAATGGGCACTTCAATTTACGGTTCGAACATTAACGTAGTGCGTCCTTGAATGTGTTGCCAATTTGTATGAAGTCAAACGCTTTACTGGAGACCTTATACGTCGAAAGCCTAACCCGCTGTACCGAGAGTATAATTTCGTGCCCAGAGAAACAAGTTACTGTACATTTTAGTGACGGGCACATTAATTGCATGCATGAATAAGAGGATCGCGGGTCAAACCGATCGGGAACGGTACCACCTTCTGTGAGGCACGACCGGCTAAGTCAATAGTTTCACCAATCCTGTGTTCCTGAGATTCAAACCAGGTTTTCCGAGAGTAAATCCGCCAAACGGTATTGACAATAGACACCTTTGATAGACAGTATTGTGACCTTAATTCACGGTTCGAATATTAAAATACAGCGTTACACAGTTTGAGAACGTTCCCAGTTGCTATAAAGGCAAACGATTTATCGAATGCCTTGCCGTCCGAGAAGCTGACCCGCCGGATCGAGAGTATATTGAAACACATTTGACACAACGGCTGTGTCAATAGCTTCACCACTCCTGCGAATCTGAAATTCAAATGCGGCTCTTCAGGAGTAAATCGGCGGAACAGTATTGGCAATAGACACCTTAATTCACGGTTCGAATATTAAAATAGAGCGCCAACCCGTATGAGAACATTACCAATTTTTATCGATGTCAAAGTATTTACCGAAGACCTTACCCTCCGGAAAATTAACTTGCTGTATCGAGAGTATAATACCGTATTCAGAGGTATGAATTAGTTTACCCTTTAGCTGCGAGTACCATAATTTCATGCATGAATCAGAAGATCGAGTGTCAAACATTTCGGAAACGTAACCACGTCTTTCTGATTCGAGCGGATATGTCAATAGCTCCACGTGTCCGATGATTCCGATAGTCAAACCAGGTAAGCCGGGAGTAAATGCGCTTTACAGTATTGGCAGCAGATACCACAATTCGCGGATAGGAAATTAAGATATAACGCCACCCCGTTTTCGAACGGTACCAATTACTATATTGTCAAACGTGACGTTTCACCGATGTCCTTATGCACCGAAAACTAACCCACTGTACCGAGAGCATAAATTCGAGTACAGAGAATCACATTAGTATACATTATAGTGATTTCATCTCATTTTCGTGTATGAATTAGATGATCGATAAGAAATCAGTTCGTGACCGTTACCACATTCTATATTCTAACAGCTAAGTCAAAAGCGTCACATATCCCGTGTATCCAAAAGTCATACAAGGTATTCCTAGTGTAAATCTGCTGAATATTATTGGCAATAAACACCGTAATTCACGGTTTGAATATTAAAGTAGAAAGTCAATACGTTGGGGAACATAACCAATCATTAAAAAGTCACACTATTTACCGAATACCTTACCTTCTTAGGACCTAACCCGCTGTATCGAGTACCATACTGAGTGCCAGTGAAAGCAATCAGTAGATTTTTAGCAGACGAACAGCTTTGTTTCATGTATGAATAGCAAAGTCGATAATCAAACTGTCGGAAAACATTACCAATTGGTAGAAAGTCATTCTTCTTTCCCTATATCTTGCATTCCGAGATCGCAAGCCGCTGCAGGGATTCTCTTGTTATTGGAACGAATTAGTAAACATTATAGCTGAGGCATTCCTCATTTTTATATACGAATTAGAAGATCTAGTGTCAAACGCTTCGGAAACGTTCCCACATTCATTGAGAAACGGACGGCTAAGTCAATAGCTTCACCTATTCCATGATTAAAAGAGTCAAGCCATGTATTCCTGGGTAAATCCGCTGAAGCGAATTGGCATTAGACACCCTACTTCACGGTGTAATATTATGGTACAGAGTCCATCCGTTTGCGAACGTTGCAAATTGGAATATAGTCAAACGTCTTACTGAATCCCTTACCCACCGAAAGCCTAACGCATAATATTGGGAGAATAACATCGGGTTCGGCAGATTAGATTACTATACATTTTAGTGACGGGCACCTTAAATTCATGTATGATTATGGGCATCGAGAGTCAAACCGTTGGAGAACGTTACAACATTTTTTGCAAGTCGCAGAGCTAAGTCAATAGCTTCCTCCAACCTGTGATTCCGGGAGTCAAAGCAGGTATTCCAGGAGTAAATCCGCCGAACAGTATAGGCAATAGACACCATAACTCATGTTCTCAAAATTAAGGTAGAGGTTCAAACTGTCTGAAAACATTATCAATTTGTATGAAGTCATTCTATGCACCGAATACAAACCCGCTGTAGAGAAATTCTTGCTTGCTGTTCTCGCAAGAACAAGTCAGTAGTCATTTTGGCAGATGTACACCTTTCTTTCACGTTTGAGTAGCAAGATCAATAGATGAACCGTAGGAGGACGTTACCACCTTCCTTGAGAGTCGAACAACGAAACCAATAGCTTCTCCTATCTTGTGATACCAAGAGTAAAACCAGGTATTCCAGGATTAAATCCGCAGTTCAGTATTGGCGATGGACACCCTAGGTCCCGACATAAATATTAACGTACATAGTATAACCGTTGTAGAAAGTTATTCATTGGCATAGTGTCAAACATTTTACAGAAGGCCTCACCTTCCGAGACCCAAATTCGCGGTATCGAGAGAAATGCTTCGTGTCCACAGTAACAAATGGGTATTCATCTTAGTGACGGGCACATTAATTTCATGAATGAATTAGGAAATCGAGGGTCAAGCAGTTCGAAGACATTACCACACTCTTTCAGGACCGAACAGATAAGTCTATAGCTTTTACCTATCATGTAGTACGGAGAATCAAACCGTATATACCGGTGGTTAATCCGCTGAAGATTATAGGCATTAGACACCATATTTCACGGTATAAAGATTAAAGCACAGAGCCGACCCGTTTGAGAACGTTACCAATTGGAATAAAGTCAAATGCTTTAATGTACTCCTAACCCTCCGAAACCCATCGCATTATATCGAGAGTATATCTTGGAGTTCAGAGGAAGAAATTAGTATACACTTTAGTGACGGGCACCTTATATTCATGTATGAATATGAAGGGGGATGTGTCTAACGGTTCGAGAACGTTACCATCTTCTGTGAGAGAAGAATGGCTATGTCAATTGCTTAACCTATCCTGTGGTTCGTAGAGTTAGCTCGGGAAACCGAGGATAAGCACGCTGAAGAGCATTAGCAATGGACACATCAATTCACGGTTTGAATAATAAAGCAGGCGGTCATGCAGTTGTTGAGCATCACATATACGAGTATGGTCGAACTTCTGCCAGAATGCCTAACAATCCGTAAAACTAACCCGCTATATCGGGGGTATGATGCCGTGTTCAGAGGTACGAACTCGTATTCATTTTAGTGATGAGCACCATAAATTCATGCACGAATTAGAAGATGGTGGGACAAACCGTTCGGGAGCGTTACCACCTTCATTGAGAGACGAACGTCTTAGTCAATAGCTTCACGGTTTCACTGATTCGGAGAGTCAATGCAGGTATTGTTGGAGTAAGTCCGCTGAAGAGTATGGCCAAGGGACACCATAAATCACGGTTTGCATAGTAAAGAAGAGTGTCTAACCGTTTTAGAGCATTGCCAATTGGTATGAAGATACACACAGAGATGGCCTTACCTTCGGAGAAACAGACCTGCCGTTTCGAGAGTATATCTTCGTGTTCAGAGGTATGAACTGGTCTACAATTTAGCGACGAACCCAGTAATTTCATGCTTGAATTGGAAGATCGAGGGACAAAACGTTCGGGATCGTTACCACATTGTCTGAGAGACAAACGGCTAAGCCAATAGCTGCACTTATCCTGTGATTGCGAGAGACAGTCCAGGCATTCCGTGAGTAAATAAGCTGAACAGTGTCGCCAGTTGTCACCTTAATTCATGGATTGAATACGAAAGTAGTGCGTCAATCCGTTTGAGGGCATTACCAATTGGAATGAAGTCAATCGTCTTAAAGAAATCCGTACCCTCCGAAAGTCTAACGCGTCGTATCGCACGCATAATGTGGAGTTGGGTGGAATATATTACTATAAATATTAGTGATGGCCACCTTAATTTCATGAATGAATTCAAAGATCGATTATCAAACCGTACGAGAACGTTTCCGCCTATTTGAAAGTCGAACGGATAAGCCATCAGTTTTACCTGTTCTGTGTTTCCGAAGGACGAACCAGGCATTCCGAGAGTAGCAAAACTGTAAATTATTGGTAATGGACATCTTAATTCACGGTATAAATATTAAGGTACGCAGTCTACCCCTTGTAGAACGTTACCTATTGCTATAATATCAAATGCTATGGTGAAGGCCTTACCGTCGAAGAACCTAACCTGCTGAATCGAGATTATAACCTCGTGTTCAGAGAAGGGCATTAGTCTTCATTTCAGTGTCGCGCAACTTAACTTCATGTATCAATTACAAGATTGAGCGGCAAACCGTTCGAGAACACTCCCACCTTCTTTGAGAGACGAACGGCAAGTTCAATTGCTTCACCTATCCTGTGAGTCCAAGAGTCATATCACGTGTTCCTGTAGTATGTCCGCTGATAACTATTGGAAATATACATATCAATCCGTGTTGTGTATATTAAAGTAGAGAGTCAAACCCTCGGAGAACATTATCAATTGATATAAAATTCTTCTTTTTCCGAATACATTATCTTACAGATAGTTCAATAGCCTCACCAATCCTGCGATTCTCAGAGTCAAATTAGGTAATCCGGGTGTAAATCCCCTGGACGGTATTGGCAATAGATATCTTAATTTGCCGAGTGAATATTAAGTGAATATTAAAATCTAGCGCAACACCATGTGTGATCGTTACTAATTGCTATGAAGTCAAACGTTTTACCGATGGCCGTACCTTCTGCAAACCTCACGAGCTTCCTCGAGAGTATAACTTCGTGTTCAGAATATCAAATTAGTAATCATTTTAGTGACGGTGGCCATAACTTCATTATGAATAAGATGATCGAGGGTCAAACCATTCGAGAACGTTGACACATTCTGTTAGAGACGAACCACTAAGACAATAGGTTCATCTAACCAGTGACTCCGATAGTCAGATGCGGTATTCCTGGAGTCAATATGCTGAATCGTAGTAACAATTGACAGCTTAATTCAAGATTTGAATAAAAAAGCAATGCGTCAAACCGTTTGAGAGCATTGCCAATTGATACAAAGTCAAACACTTTACACATGGCCTTAACGTCCGAGAAGCTACCCTGCCATATCGAGAGTATAGCTACGTGCTTAGGGAAACACATTGGTATACAATTTTGTGACGGCACCTTAAATTCATGCATGAATTAGAAGTTCGAGGGTCGAATCGTTCGAGACCGTTCACACCTTATTTGAGTATTCAACGTTTAAGTCAGGAGCTTCACCTTTCCAGTCATACCTAGAGTCAGACCACGTATTCCGGGAATAAATCCCCTGTACAGCATATGCATTACACAACCTAATTCACGGAATAAATTTTAATGTACAGTGTGAAACCATTGTAGGACGCTACTTATTAGTATGGATTTAAAACTTTTAACGGATACGATACCCTGAGAGAACCTAACCCGCCACAGGTACTGTCTATCTCAGTGTTCATGGCAAAATATTAGTACATACTTGAGAGGCGGGACACCATGTTTTCGTGTTTCAGTAGCAGAATCGAAAGTCAAATCATTCGAAAACGTAAGCACCTCCATTGAGAATAGCACAGCTGCGTCAATATCTTCAACTGTCCTGAGATTCCGAGAGTCCAACCAGTTATTCCGGGAGTATATCCGCTTGTTAGTATGCGCGATAGATACCTTGAATCGCGGTATGAATATTAATGTAGGGAGTCAAACCGTCGGTGAACATTACCACTTTCAATAAAGTAATTCATCTTTTTTTTCTACCCAAAACCTTTCCATTCACGAACCTGTCCCTTTGTAGCATGGGTCTAGCTTCAAGCTCACGGAAACAAATTATTAAACGTTTTAGTAGACGAAAGAATTACGAATAGCGATATCGAGATTCAATCCTTTCGGTATCGTTACCATCATCCTTCATAGTCGAACGTATATGTCACTGGATTCACCTATCCTGTGACTCCGAGAGCGACACCGTGTATTCCAACAGTAAGTACGATCAACAGTTATGGTAATAGACACCTGAATTCACGCAATGAATATTAAAGTAGAGAGAACCGCGGAAGAACGTAACGTATTTGTATAGAGTCAAGCTCTTGCCCGAAGGTTTAACCGCGAGAGATGATAACCCGCTGCATCGAGCGTATAACACCGTGTTCAGTGAAACAAATTACAGAACATTCTAACGGCGGGCACCATAACTTCACGTATGAATAAGACGATCGAGCTTCAAACCGTTAGGCAACGGTATCACCTTCCTTCAATGTCACACTTCTAAGTCAATTGCTGCACCTATCCCTTGATTCCGAGAGGCAATTCAGGTTTTCCAGGAGTAAATGCGCAGAACGGTATAGGTCTAACGCTTGGTATCAAACGGTTTGACGCTTTACTTTTCTATTCAAGTGAATTAGAGTGTCTATTGGCAGTACTGTTCAGCGGATTTACTCCAGGAATTCCTGGATTCACCATCCGAATACCTGGACTGGTGAAGCAATTGTGTTTGCTGTTCTAATCTCAACGAAGGCGGTGACTTTCTCGAATGGTTTGTCACTCGATAATCTTATTCATAATGAAATGAAGCTCCCCGTCACAGAAATGAGAACTAATTTCTTCCTCTGAACCGAAGTTACACTCTCGATGCAGCCTGTTATTCTTTTGGAGGATACGGTCTACGGTAAAGCGTCTAACGTTATACCAATTGGTAACGGGCTCAAAGGGTTTGACACTCTATTTTAATATGCAAACCGTGAAATAAGGTGTCAGTTACCCAAACTCTTCACAGGGCTTACTCTCGGAATTCCTCGTATGACTTTCGGAATCACACGATAGGTGAAGCTATTGACTTAACTGAGCGACTCTCAAAAATGGGGTAATTTTCTGAAACCGTATGATCCTCGACCTTATTGTTCATACATGATATTACGGTGCCCATCACTGAAATGAATACTAATTTCTTTCTCTGACCACGATGTTATACTCTTGATACAGCGGGTTAATTTTTTCGGTGGGTAAGGTCTTCGGTAAAATGTTTGACTCTATACGAAAAGGTATAGCTCTACAACGGTTTTACGCCCTTAATTAAAATTCGAACCGTGAACTGAGGTGTATTTGGCAACATCGTTCGACGGATTTACTCCAGGAATATGTTGTTGGACTTTCGTAATCAGACGATATATGATGCCATTGCATTAACGGTGCCGCTCGCAACAATCATGATAACACTCTTGATCTGATTGTCTGACGATCTTATAATTCCTACATGAAATTATCGTGTCCGTCACTAAAATGAGTAGCAATGCCTTTGTCCGAAACATGTAGCTATACTCTTGAAACGGCGTGTCAGATTCTTGGACGGTAAAGCCATCTGTAAAGAGTTTGACTTGCTACCAAACGGTATCATTGAATCTCACGGAATGAATATTAATGAACAGAGTCAAACCGCTGGAGAACGATACCAATTACTGTAACGGATACTCCATACCGTATACCTTACATTTCGAGACAGTAACCCGCCGTATCGTGGATGTAACTTCGGGTTCAGGGAATGAAATTTGTAGACATTTTACCTGGCGGACACCTTAACTCGATGTATGAATTGGAAGATCAGGGTCGAACCGTTCCAGATTGTTACCAGCTTCATTGAGTGTCGAACGGCTGAGTCAATAGCATCACCTATAATTGCGATTCCGAGAGTCATGCCTGGTGTGCCAGGAGTAAATGTGCTGAACATTATTAACAATAGCCATCTTT
>NW_027470171.1:0-42929 GCF_051020765.1 Lasioglossum baleicum
TACAGGGTCAAACATTACATTACAATTATTTATGAATATCTTACCTTCTGTGAACCACGCCTGCCGTAGCGAGTGTCCTGCTTAATGTTAACGGAAACAAATTAGGAGCCACTATCCCAGACGGAGACCACATATTTGTGTATAAGTATCAACATCGATAATCAATGCGTTCGAGAACGGTACCTCCTTCTTTGAGAGTCGCACATCTAAGTCAATAGCTGCACATGTCCTGTGATTCCGAATTAATGTGTCTAGAGCCAGTATCGTTCTGCGGAGTAGGTGTGTTTGACCCTCGGAATCACACGAGAGGTGGAGTTTGTGACTTAGTTGTGCGTCTCTCAGAGAAAGTGGTATCGTTCTGGAACGATTTCACCCCGCATCATCTAATTCATACGTGATATTATGATGCCCATCACTAAAATGTATACTAATGTCTTTATCTGAGTACGAAGTCATACTCTCGATGCAGCTGGATAGGCTTCTCGGAATATAAGGCTGTTGGTAATAGGTTTGTCTTTATACAAATTGTTTTCGTTGTAAATGGTTTGACTTTGTCCTATAACATTTATACCGTGAATTATGGTGCCTCTTGCCAATACTATTCAGCGGATTTACTCTTAGCATGCCAGGCTTGAATCTCGGAATCACAAGTGTAAGTGATGCTATTGACTCAGCCGTTCGAATCTAGAAGAAGATGGTAACGTTCTCGATCAGTTTGACACTAGATCTTCCAATTGATACACGAAATTAAGGTAGCCGCCTGCTATAATATCTACTAATACATTCCAGTGAACGCGAAGCAAGACAATCGCTACCGCGGATTGCTTTCTCGGTATGTAATGTATAGGTTAAGAAGAATGACTTTATACCAATTGGTAATGATCTCCGACGGTTTTGCTCCAACCTTAATATTCGTGTCGTAAATTATAATGTCTATTGCTAATAATGTTCAGCGTATTAAGTTCAGGAATCCCAGTTGACTCTCGGAATTACAAGTATAGGTGAAGCTATTGATTCAGCCATTCGAATCTCAAAGAAGGTGGTAACGATCTCTAACAGTTTGACATTCGATCTCCTCATACATACATGAAACTAATGTGACCGTCACTACAATGTATACTAATTTCGAATGTCTGAAGACTACGTTATACTCCATATACAGCGGGTTAAGATCTCGGAGGTATGCGATAAAGTGTATGATGTTATACTAATTGGTAACGATCTGAAACGGATTGTCTCTCAACTTTAATATCCATACCGTGAATTAATGTGTTCTTTGCCAACACTGTTCTGCGGATTGACCCCCGGAATACACGATTTGGCTATCGGAATTTCAGGATAGATGAAGATATTGACATAGCAGTTGGACTACCCAATGAAGGTGGAAAAATAACAGAAAAGGTTTGACACTCGATTTTATTGTTCATGTATGAAAATAAGGTGTGCCTCTGATATAATGTCTAATTAATTGGTTTCCGAGGACAGCAAGCATGGCACTCACTGCAGCGGGGAATGTGCTAGGAAGGTAATGTATTCGGTAAAAGGAATGACACTATATCAATTGGTAATGTTCTCCGACGGATTGACCTTCTACTTTAATATTCATACCGTGAATAAGGTGCCTATTTCCAAAAGTCTTCAGCGGACTTACTCTCAGAATACCTGTCTATAGTCTCAGAACTACAGGATAGGTGAAGCTATTGACTTAGCCGTTCGTCTCTCACAGAAGGTTGTATCTTTCTCGAACGGTTCGACCCTCGATCTTCCTATTCATACATGAAGTTAAGTTGCCCGTCACTGAAATGTATACTAATTTGTTTCTCGGAGCACTATGCAATACTCTCGACGCTAGGTATGAGCTTCTCGGAATGTAAGGCTTTCGCTAAAATGTTCGACTCAATCTGAATAGGTAACGATCTACTGCGGTTTGACCATCTACGTTAGTATTGATACCGTGTATTAAGGTGTCGACTGCAAATACTTTTCAGCGAATTTACTCCCGTCATACCTGGTTTGACTATCGCGATCACAGGACAGGTGAAGCTTCTGACTTAGCCGTTATGGAAGGTAATGTGTTCTGTACGGGAATGACTTTATACGTGTAGGTGACGTTCTACAACGGTTTTACGCTTTACGTTTATAATCAAGCCGTGAATTACGGTGTCTGTTGCCAATACAGTTCAGCGGATTTACTGCCGGATTACATGGATTGACTCTTAGGATTCTGTAATTGGTGATGCTCTTGACTAAGCCGTTCTACTCTCAAGGAAGTTGTAACGTTCTCGAACGGTTGGACAATCGATCTGCTCATTCATACATGGAATTAAGGTGCACGTCACTAAAATGTATACTAATATGAACGTCTGAACAAGATGTTATGCTCTCGGTACAGCGCGGTAGGGATTTGGTGCGTAATGTCTTCGGTAAATGGTTTGCCTTTTATACCAATAGGTGAATTAAGGTATCTAATGCCAGAACTGTTCAGCGGACTTACTCCGGGAATACCAGGTTTGTCTATCGCAATCACAGGATAGGTGAAGCTTCTCACTTAGCCGCTCGACTCTCAAACAAGGTGGTTCCACTCTCGAACGGCTTGAACTACGGCGATGAAATTCATAATAAAGTTAAGGTGCCCTCCACTGAAATCAATACTAATTTCTTTATCTGAGCACGAAGTTACACTCTCGATTCAGCGGGATTCGTTCACGGAAGGTATGCCCTTCGGAGAAACGTTTGACCATATGCCAATTGCAAACGCTCTCAAACGGTTTGACGCCTTACTTTAATATTCAAACCGTGCATTAAGGTGCCTCTTGACAACTCTGTACAGAGCATTTAAACGGTTTCACGCTTTACTTTAATATTCAAACGGTGCATTAAGGTGCCTCTTGACAACACTGTACAGAGCATTTACTCCCGTATTACCTGATATGACACTCGGAGTCACAGGACACCTGAAGCTGATGACCTAGACGTTCGAATGCCATAGAAGGTCGTAACGGTCTCGAACGGTTTGAACATCGATCTTCTAATTCATACATGAAATTAGTGTGCTCGCCGCTGGAACGGATACTAATTCGTCCCACTGAACACAATTGTATACTCTCGATACAGCGGGTTAGTTTTACGGAAGGTAAGTTATTCGGTGAATCGTTTGACTTGGTAGGAATTTTTGACGTTCCCATACGGTTTGACGCTCCACTTTAATATTCACACCGTGAATTATGGTATCTATTGCCAAACCACTTCAGCGGATTTCCTCCCGTATTACCTGATTTGACTCTTGGAATCACAGGATACGTAAGGCTTTTGACTCAGCCGTTTGGCTCCCAAGAAAAATGGGACCAATCTCAAACGGTTTGACACTCGATCTTCTAATTCATATATAAAAATAAGGTGTGCATCTGTAATAATGTCTAATAATTGGATTTCGTGAGCAGTAAGCATGACACTCGCGGTAGCGTGTTAGATTCTAGGAAGGTATGATATTAATTAAGGGGAATGACTTTATATGAATAGGATACATTCTGCATCGGTTTGTAGCTTTACGTTAGTAGTCAAACAGTGAACTAAGGTGTCTATTGCCAATACTGTACTGCGGATTCACCCCCGTAATAACTAATTTGGCTATCAAAATCGCCAGATTGGTGAATCAATTGACTTAGCCGTTCGACTACTAAAGTAGGTGTGAACGTACTCAATCGGTTTGTATCCTCGATTATTTTATTCATACATGAAAATAAGGCGTCCGTCTGCTGCAGTGTCTACTAATGTGTTTCAGTGTGCACTAAGGATGACACTTGTTACAATGCGTTAGGTTCTTGGAAGGCAAGGTATCGGGTAATGAATTTGACTTTATAACAATTGGCAATGATGTCCATCGGTTTGATGCTCGACTTTAACACCCATACCGTGAATTAATGCGACCATTGCCACCATTGCCACCACGAAATGACTCCCAGATTACCTGGTATGTCTATCGGAATGACAGGATAGGTGAAGCTATTGACGTAACCGTTCAAGTCTCAACGAGGGCGGTTATGATCTCGAACTCTTTGACACCCGATATTCTAATTTATAAATGAAGTAAAGGTGCATGTCACTGAAATGAAGACTAATTTCTTTCTGTGAACAGGAAGTTTTACACTCGATACAGCGGCTTAATTTTTCGGACGGTAAGGTCTACGGTAAAACGTTTGACTTTCTGGGAATTAGTAACGTTCTCAAATGGTTTGATGCACCACTTTCATATTCATGTCGCGAATTATGGTGTTTATTGCCTACACAGTTAAGCGGATTCACTTCCGTGTTACCTGATTCGACCCTCGGAGTCAAAGGATAGGTGAAGCTATTGACGTAGCCGATCGAATCTCAAGGAGGGTGGTAATGTTCTCGATCGGTTTGACCATCGATATTTTAATTCATGCATGAAGTAAAGGTGCCCGGCACTGAAATGAAGACTAATTTCTTTCTCTGAACACGAAGTTGTTCTCTCAAAACGGCGAGTTTGCTTCTGTGAAGGTAAGTAAGGCCATCTGTAAAGTATTCGAATTTATACCAACTAACAATGCTCACAAATGGTTGGACGCTTTACTTTTTTACTCAAACCTTGAATTAAGGTGTCTATTGGCAATACTGTTCAGCGCATTTACTCCCGGAATATCTGGTTTGATTTTCGGAGTCACTGGATATTCGATGCTATTTACTTAGCCGTTTGCCTCTCACAGAAGGTGGTAACGTTCATGAACGATTTGACCTTTGATCTTCTTATTCATAAAGAAATTAACCTCCCCGTCACAAAATGTTTACTAATTTGATCCGCTGAACACCAAGTTATACTCTCGATGAAGCGGGAGAGGTTGGTAGATGTTAACGCCTTCGGTGAAACGTTTGACTTTATAGCAATTGGTAACGATCACAGACGGTTTGATGCTCAATTTTAATATTCAAACCGTGAATTAAAGTGTCTGTTGCATATATAGATCAGCAGATTTACTCCAGGAATACCTAGTTTGACTCCCCGAATCACTGTATAGGTGAAGCTATTGACTCAGCCGTTCGACTCTCCAAGTGGGTGGTAACGATGCCAAACGGTTTGACGCTCTATTTTAATATTGAAACCGTGAATGAAGGTGTGTATTACGAATTCTGTTCAACGGATTTACTCCTATAACACCTGGCAGGATGTGTGAAGCTATTGACTTAGCTATTCGTCTCTCACAGAAGGTGACAATGTTCTAATGCGGATTGACCCTCTATCTTCTGAATCATGCATGAAGTAAAGGTGCCCCTCACTAAAATATATTCAAATTTCATCCTCTGAAAACGAGGTTATACTCTCGATATAACGAGTTAGGCTTTCGGAAGTTAAGGCCTTCGTTAAAGAGTTTGACTCTATAACTATACTTAACGATCTCCCACGTGTTGACTCTCTACTTTATTATTCATACCTCGAAATGAGGTGTCTATTGCCAAAACTGTTCAGCGAATTTACTTCCGGAATACATTGTTCAACTCATGGATTCACAGGAGAGATGGAGCTATTGACTTAGCCTTTCAAATCTCAAAGATGGTAGCAACTTTCTCGATCGGTTTGATACTCGATCTTCATATACATAATGAAATTACATTGCCCTTCACTAAAATGTTTACTAATTTGATCCTCTGAACACAAAGTTATACTCTCGATGAAGCTTGTGTGTTTCCCGGATGATACGACCATCGGCGAATCGTTTGACCTTATAAGAATTGGTACGGATCACATACGGTTTGACGCTGCATTTGAAAATTCAAATCGTGAATTAAGGTGTCTAACACAGTACTATTCAGGAAATTTACTCCAGGAATACCTGATTTGTCTATTGGAATCACACGAAAGCTGCAGCTATTCAGTTAGATGTGCGAATTTCAAATATGGTGATAGGGTTTTCGAAATGTTTGACACTCGACCTTCTAATTCATACATGAAATTAAGGTGCGCGTCACTAAAACGTATTCTAATTTATTTCGCTGAAAACAAAGTTATACCCACGATATAGCGGGTTATGTTCTCGGATGGTAAGGTAACCGGTAAAGCGCATGACGTTATGGTAACGTTCACAAACAGTTTGACGTTCTACTTCCCTATTCAAACAGAGAAATAAGTACTAACTATTCACGTAGAGTGTCAAACCGTTGTAAGTCGTTAACAATACGTATACAGTCATTCTTCTTTCCGAAAGCCTTGTCCTCCGGGAACCTAATCCGCCGTATCGAAAGTATATCTTAGCGTTCAGAGAAACATATTAGTTTATATTTTAGTGACGGGCACTCTTATTTCGTATTTGAATTGAAGGATCGAAGCCTAAAGATTTCGTGAACGTTAACACCGTCTTTGAGAGTCGATCAGTTAAGTCTATACCCTCGCCTATCCTGTGATCCCAAGAGTCAAAGTAGGTAATTCGCGTCTAAACCTGCTGTACATTATTGGCATTAGACTCGCAATTTTACGATATGCATACTAAAGAACAGAGTCAACGCCTTGTAGAACGTTACCCACTGCTCTATAGTCCGTCTTTTTACAGCAGGCCTTATTTTCCGAGAAGCTTACCCCCCTGTATCGTGATTATACCTTCGTGTTCTGAGAAGCAAATTAATATAAATTTCATTGGCGGTTCAGTAAATTCATTTATGAATTGGAATATCGATGGTCAAACCGTTTGAGGACATTGCCATCCTCCTTGAGAGTCGAACGGCTAGATCAATAGCTTCACATATCCTGTGATTCCGAGAGTCAATCCAGGTAATCCGGAAGTATATCCGCGGAACAGAATTGGTAACAGACCCCTTCATTCACGGTTTCAATATTAAAATAGGGCGTCGAACCGTGTGAGAACGTTACCAATTCTTATAAAGTCAAACATCTTACCCAATGCCTTATCGTCCATGGGGCCTTATCGTCCGGGTCACTCCGCTCGAATACGTTATCACCTTGTGCGAGGAACGAACGGATACGACAATAGCTTCACATACCGTGTGGTTCCGAAAATAAAACCAGTTATTACGGCAGTACATGCAGTTTACAGTATTGGCAACAGCCATCACAGTTCTCTGTTTGAATATTAAAGCAGGCTGTCAAGTCGTAGTAGAACGTTACCTGTTAGAGTAGGGTCAAACTTCTTACAGAATGACTTACCCTCCGTGAAACAGACCCGCTGTATCGAGAGTACAACAACGTGTTCAGAGCTACGAAATGTTATTCATTTTAGTGTCGAGCACCTTAATTTCATGCATGAATTATACAATCGAGGGACAAACGGTTCGAAAACGTTGCCACCTTCTGCGATGGACGAATGGCTGCGTCAACAGCTTCACTTATCTTGTGATAACGAGAGTCAAACAGGTACTCCGTGTGTGAATCTGCTGATGAGTATTGGTATTGGACACCTTAATTCTCGATTTGAATAATAAAGTACATCGTCAAACCGTTTGAGAACATTACCAATTGCTATAAAGTCGGACGCATACACAAGGGCCTTCTCTTCCATGAACCTCACCGGCTTCATCGAGGGTATAACTTCGAGTTCAGAGAAAGAAATTAGCTTTCATTTCAGTGGTGGGCACCTTATCTTCATGTACGAATTAGAAGTTCGAGGGTGAAACCACTCCAGAACGTCGTCACCTTCTATTAGAGACGACCGCCTAAGTCAATATCTTCACCCATCCTGCGATTCCGAGTGTCAAACCAGGTATTCTAGGAATAAATCCGCCGAAAAGTATTGGTAACAGACACCACAGTTCACAGTTTGAATATTAAAATAGAGCATCAAACCGTTTGAGGGCGTTACAAATTGCTATAAAGTCAAACGCTTTACAGAAGACCATATCCTCCGAAAGACGAACCAGCTGGATCGAGAGCATACCATCGTGCTCAGAGAAAGAAATTAGTTTTCATTTTAGTGACGGACTCTTTAACATCATGTACAAATTAGAAGGTCGAGTGTCAAACCACTCTAGAACGTTATCACCTACAACGAGAGGCGAATGGTTAAATCAGTAGCTTCTCATACCGTGTGGTTCCGAAAATAAAACCAGATATTCCGGCAGTGAATGGGCTGAGCAATATTGGCAATTGTCACTATAATTCTAGCCATGATAATTAATGTACAGAGTCAAACCGTCGATGATCAATACCAATTGGTAAAAAGTCATTCTTTTTAACCAATACCATATATTCCGAGAACTCAAGCCGTCGTAGCGATTGTCATGCTTAGTGCCCGCGGTAAAAAAATAGTAGAGATTATAGCAGAAGCACACCATATTTTTATATACGAATGAGAAGAACGAGTGGCAGACCGATCCAGAACTTTGCCACCTTCTTTAAGAATCGTACAACTAAGAAAACAGCTTCAACCATTCTGTGGCTTACACCAGGTATATCAGGAGCAAATCCGCTGTACTGTAATGACAATGGACACATTATTTCGCCGTGTGGATATTAAGGTAGACATTCAGGTCGATGGAAAACGTTATAACTTGGAATGGATTCAAACTTTTTCCGAAAACCTAGGCTGGCGAGAATGTACTCCGCTGTAGTGAGAGACCAGCTTAATGTTCACCCCACAAATAAGTGGGCATTGCAGAAGATATGATACTTTAATTTTATGTCCGAATAAGCCGATCGAGAACGTTATCACCATTCTTGAGAGCCGCACAGCTAAGTCAGTATGTCCACGTAGCCTATGACTCCGAACTCAAACCAGGTATTGCGGGAGTAAATCCGCTGAATAGTATTGGCAAGGGGCACCATAATTCACGGTATAAATATTAAAGTACAAAGTCAAACCATGTATAACGCACACAACAAGTATAAAGACAATCTTTTTTCCGACAATATTACATTCCGAGAAGACTAACCAGCTGCATCGATAGTATGACTTCGTACTCAGGGGAAGACATTAGTATAGATTTTTGTGATCGGCATCATAATTTCATGCATACATTAAAAAGATCGAGTGTCAAACCGTTCGATAACGTTATCACATTGTTTGCGAGTCGCGCAGCTAAGTCAATAGCTTCACCTGTTCTGTGATTCCGAGAGTCAAACCACGTATTACTGGTACATATCCGCTGAACTGTATTGCCAATTGATACCTTAATTCACGATTTGAATAAATAGGTAAAGCGTCAAACCATTTGAGAGCATTGCCAATTGGTATAAAGTCAAACACTTTACTGGTGGCCTTATCAGCGGATAACAAACCTCATCGTTTCGAGAGTACAACTGCGTGATCAGAGAAACAAGTTAATCTTCATTTCTTGACGGGCACCATAACTTCATTTATGAATTAAAAGATCGACGGACCAACAGTTCGAGAATATAACCGGCGTCTATGATGGACGAACGACTAAGCAAAAAGCTTTAAATATTCTGTGACTCCGAAATTCAAATCAGGTATTCCGGGAGTAAATCAGCTGAACAGTATTGGCAACAGACCACTTATTTCATGGCTTTAATATTCAAGTAGAGAGTCAATCATTAGAAGAACATATCCAATTGGTATAACGTCATACTCTATATCGCATACCTTACTTTCCGGGATCATAACCCGCTGTATCGTGGGTACAACTTCTTATTAGGGAAAGAAATTAGTAGATATTTTAGAGACAGGCACGTTAATTTGATGTTTGCATTAGAGAATCGAGTGTGAAACCGTTCGATATCGTTATCACCTTCTTCGAGGGTCGCACAATTAAGTTAATAGCTTCATCTATCCTGTGATTCCAAGAGTCCTAACCTGTATATCAGGAGGAAATCTGCTGAACCGTGATGGCAATAGACACCTGGATTCACAGTTTGAATATTAAAGTAGGGTAACGAACCATTTGAGATAGTTATCAATTCCTATAAAGTCAAACGTTTTACCGGTGACGATGCACACCGAAAAACCATCTCGTTGTATCCAGAGTAGAAATTCGTATTCAGAGACAGAAAATAGCCTCCAAGTCAGTGACGGGCACCATAACTTCATGTATGAATTAGAGGTTCGAGTCTTACACCGTTCGAGAAGGTTACCATCTCCTGTTAGATGAATTGCTGAGTCAATACCTTCACCTATCCAGCGATTGCGAAAGTCAAACCAGATGTACCGGGTGTAAATTCGCTGTACAGTATTGGCATTAGACACCCTATTTCATGGTGTAAATATTAAATTGCAGAGTCAAACCTTTATTGAGTGATACTTACTGGTATAGATTAAAACTTTTACTGAAGGGCTTACCTTCCGAGAAGATAACCAGCTATATAGGGGGTGTAACGTCGTGATCAGAGTAAGAAATTACTCTACATTTATGTGACGGTTGCCTTAATTTCATGTACGAATTAGAAGATCCAGTGTCAAACCGTTCGCGGACGTTTCCACCCTCTGTGAGAGACGAACGGCTAAGTCAATTGCTTCACCTATCCTGTAGTTCGGACAGTAAACCCACGTATACTGGGAATAAATCCGCTGAATAGATTTGGCAATAGACGCCTTAATTCACGGTTTGACTATTAACGTAAAGCGTCAAACCGTTGCAGATCGTTACCTAAACGTATAAAGTCATTCTTTTTACCGATGACCTTACCCTCCGAGAACTTAACCCTCTGCATTGTGGCTACAACTTCGCGCTCATGGAAACAAATTAGTAGATATTATAGTGATGGACAGCTTACTTTCATGTATGAATTAGAAGATCGAGTGTCAAACCGTTCGATAACGTTATCACATTCTTTAGGAGTCGCACAGCTAAGTCAATAGCTTCACCTATCTAGTGATTGGGAGAGTAAAAACAGGTATTGTTGGAGTAAATACGATGAGTTGCATTGCCAATTTATACCGTAATTCTCGATTTGAATATATAGGCATACCGTCAAACCATTTTATAGCATTGCCAATTGGTATAAAGTTAAACACTATACCGATGGCCTTACCTTCGTAGAAGAAATCTCTCCGTTTCGAGAGTACAACTTCGTGATCAGAGAAAGAAATTAATCTTCATTTCTTGACGGGCACCACAACTTCATTTTTGAATTAAATGATCGACGGTCCAACAGTTCGAGAACATTACCACCCACTGTGAGGGACGAACGGCTAAGCAAATAGCTTCAAATATCCTGTGACTCCAATCCTCAAACCAGGTATACCGAGAGTATATCAGCTGAACAGTATTGGCAATGGACACCTTCCTTCACAGTATGAATATTAAAGTAGAGAGTGAATCCGTCGGCGAACATTACCAATCCGTATAAGGTCATTCCTTCTACCGGATACCTTACTTTCCGAGAACCTAACCCTCTGTAGCGTGCGCCTTGCTCATCGTTCACGGAAGCAATTTAATAGACACTATCAGAGAAGCACCACATTTTCATGAATAATATCGTAATCGAGAGTCAAACGGTTCGAGAAAGTTGCCACCTTGTTTGAGACTAGTACGGCTAAGTGAATAGCTTCACCTCTTGTGCGATTACGAGAGTCATGCCTGGAATTCGTGGAATAAATCTGCTGAACAGTATTGGCATCAGACAACATGTTTCACGGCTTTAATATTCAAGTAGAGAGTCAATTCTTTGAAGAGGATATCCAATTGGTATAACGACATACACTTTATCGCATACCTTACTTTCCGCGAACATAACCCGCTGTATCGTGGGTACAACTTCTTGTTAGAGAAACAAATTAGTAGTTGTTTTAGTTACAGGCACCATAATTTGATGTTTGCATTAGAGGATCGAGGTTCAAGCCGATCAACAACGTTCCCAGCCTCTATGAGAGACGAACGGCTAAGGGTGTAGCATCACCCATTCTGCGATTCCGAGACTCAAACCAGGTGTTCCGGGTGTAAATCCGCTGATCAGAATTGGTAATAGACACCTTCATTCACGGTTTGCATGTTGAAATAGGCAGTCAAGCCGTTTGAGAACGTTTCGACCTTCCTTGTGAGTCACACAGCTATGTGAATAGCATCAATTATTTGGTGATTTCGAGAGTCAAACCTGGTATTCCGGGAGTAAATCCGGTGACCATTATAGGCATTAGACACCGTTAATCACGGAATGATTATTAATGTTGAGCATGAATCCGTCAGAGATAGTTACCAATCCGTACAAAGCCAAAAGTTTTATTGAAGACCTTACCCTCCAAAGCCTATTTCGCTGTATGGATTGTATAACGATGTGATCAGACGAACAAAATTGAATACATGTTAGTAACGGGCACCTCAATTACGTGTATGAAAAAGAAGATCGATCGTCATGCCTTTTGATAACGTTACCACCTCTTTGGTTGTTGCACAGCTATGTCAATAACTTCACCCATAATCTGTTTTCGCAAATCAAATAAGGTATTCCGGGAGAAAATCCAGTGTACATTATTGGTAATAGGCACCCTAATTCTCGTAATGAATATTAAAGTACAGTCTCGAGCCGTTATTGAACGTTTCCTATTGGGATACAGTCAAAATCCGTCCAGAAGTACTCACCCTCCGAAAACCTAAACCGCTGTGCCGAGAGTATAACTTTGTGTTCAGGGAAGAGCAATAGTATACATTTTAGGAGCTGCACCTTAATTTCATTTGTGAATTAGAAGATCGATAGTCAAACCATTCGAGAACGTGACCACCTTCTTTGAGAATAGAACGGCTAAGTCAATACTTTCACATATGCCGCGATTCCAACAGGGAACCGCAGAAATCCTAGAGTAAGTCCGCTGAACAGTATTGGCAATAGATACCTTAATCCACGGCTTGAGTATTAAAGCAGACCGCCAAACCGTTGCAGAACAATACGTATTCGTATAGGGTCAAACTCTTTACCGAAGGCCTTACATTCCGAGAACCAAACCCGCTGTATCGAGAGTATACCTCGGTGTTCAGTAAAAGACATTAGTATACGTTTCAGTGACGTGTATCTTAATTTTATGTATGAAATGCAATATCGTGTGTCATACCATTGGGGTAACGTGACCACATTCTTTGAGATTCGAACGGCTATGTCAGTGGCCTCGCATACCCTGTGATTCCGAACGTCAAACCAGATATTCCGGGAGTAAATGCGCTGAACAGTATAGGCAATAGACACCTCAATTCACGGTTGCAATATTAAAGCTGGCCGTCAAGCTGTTGTAGAAAATTTACTATTCGTGTAGGCTTGAATGTCCTACAGAAGGCCTTACCCTCCGAAAAACTGACTCGCTGTATGGAGTTTATATCACCACGTCCAGAGGTACGAACTAGAGAGCAATTTGGTGACGAGCACCTTAACTTCATGTTCGAATTAGATGGTCGAGGGTCAAATCAGTCGAGAACGTTGCCACCTACTGTTAGAGACAAACGGCTAAATCAATAACTTCCCCGATCATGAGAGTCCGAGAGTCAAACCAGGTATTCCGGGAGTAAATCCGCTTAACAGTATTCGTAATAAACACCTTAATTTACGGTTTGAATATTAAAATACAGCGTCAAACCGTTTGACAACAATTCCAATTCGTATAAAGTCGTTCCATTTTGAATACCTTACCTTCTCAGAACCAAGCCTGCTGTAGCGAGTGTCCTGCTTAATGTTAACGGACACAAATTAGGAGCCATTTTCGCAGACGGAGACCACATGTTTGTGTATAAGTATCAACATCGCAAGTCAATGCGTTCGAGAACGTTACATCCTTCTCTGAGAGTCGCACATCTGAGTCAATAGCTGCACATATCCTGTGATTCCGAAAAGTAAACCAGGTACTCAAGAATATACCGCGAGTTAATGCCTATAGAGCCTATACCGTTCTGCAGACTTGCTACCGGAACATCTGTGTTTGACCCTCGGAATCACACGAGAGGTGGAGCATGTGACTTAGTTGTGCGTCTCTCAGAGAAGAGAGAGACGCATCTCTCCCCTCTGGGATTTGCTCCCGGAATACTTGCTATGCCCATCGGAATCACAGGATGGGAGAAGTGACACTCAAAGGTAGTGGTTAGGTTCTCGCAATATTTCATACTCGATCTTATAATTCATACATACAGTTAACGTGCCCATCACTGAAATGAATACTAACTTCTTTCTCTCAACTCGAAATTATACTCTCGATGATGCGAGTGACTTTCGCAGAAGGTAGGGTGCTCGGTAAAGCGTTTGGCTTTATAGCAATTCGTAGCGTTCTCAAACGGTGCGGCGCTCAGTTTTAATATTCTAACCGTGAATTATGGCGTCCATTGGCAATACTGCACAGGGAATTTACTCCCAGAATACCTGGTTTGACCCTCGGAATAACAGGACAGGTGAACCTAGCGACTCAACCGTCCGACTCACAAAGAAGGTGGGAAAGTTTTCGAATAGTTTGACACTCAATCTTCTGATCTTCTAATTCATACATTAAGTTAAGGTGGCCGTCACAAAAATGTATACTAATTTGTTTCCTTGGTCCCGAAATTATACTCTCTGTACAGAGCGTTAGGTTCTGGAAGGGTAATGTCTTCGGTAAATGGTTTGGCTCTATACGAATGCGTAACGATCTACAATGGATTGACATTGTACTCCAATACTGAAAATGCGAATTAAGGTACCTATTGCCATTACTGTAGAGCGTATTTACTCCCGGAATATCTCGTTTGTCTTTTGGAATCACAGGATATATGCCGCTATTGACTTTCCGGTTCGAATCTCAAAGAAGGTGGTAACTTTCTCGAAAGGCTTGGCCCTGGATCTTCTTATTCATAATGAAATTAAGGTCCCCGTCACTAAAATATTTACTAGTTTGATCCTGCGAATACGGAGTTATATTCTCGAAACGGCGGGCTTGCTTCTCCGGAGCTAAAGCTATCGGTAAAGTGTTTGACTTTATACCAATTGTTAACGATCACAGAATTATTGACGCCCTACGTTAACATTCAAGCAGGGAATTATGTTTGCTGATGCCAATCCTGTTCTGCGGATTAACTCCCCGAATACCCGGTTTGGTTATGGGAATCAGTGGAAAGGTGAAGCTATTGACTGAGGCGTTCGACACTTAAAGAAGGTGGTAACGATCTCGGCGGTTAGACCCTCCATCTCTAATTCGAACATGAAATCACCGTGACCCGCTCTAAAATGTCCACCATTTTGTTTCCACGAACATTAAGCAAGACACTACTAACATCCGGTTGGGCTTCTCGAAGGTTCGGCCTTCGGTAAAAAGATTGATCATATACGAGTAGGTGTCGTTCTACAACTGATAGACGCTCTACCTTAATATTCAAACCCTGAATTAAGGGTCCAATTGCCAGTACTTTTCACCGGATTTATTCCCGGAATACCTGGTTTGGCAGACGCAGTTACAGGACAAGTGAGACTACTGACTTAGCCGTTCGAATCCCAATGAAAGTGATCACTTTCCCCAACAGTTTGGTACTCGATATTGCAATTTCATACATGAAATGAAGGTACACGTCACTGAAACATGTCCTGATGTCTTTTACTGAACACCGAGGTATACTCTCGATACTATCGACTTACAGCTGATTTACTCCCGTAATGCCTGGTTTGACTCTCCGAATCACAGGATAGGTGAAGCTATTGACATGCCTGTTCGACTCTCAAAGAAGGTGGTATCGTGCTCGAACGCTTAGACTGTCTATCTTCTAATTCATACATAAAATTAAGCTGCACGTTTCACATATGTGTACTAGTATGTTTCTCTGAGCACGAAGCTACACTCTAGATGCAGCGGGTTTGCTTCTCGGAAGGTACGGCCTTCCGTCATGCGAATGTCTTCATAACATCATGTAACGTTCTAAAACTGCTAGACGCTGTAATCTAATATTCGTACAGTGACGTGGTAGTACAGTACAGTGGTCATTTGCCAGTACTGATCAGCACATTTACTCCAAGGAAAACCTGGTATGACTCACGGTTTCATGGGATAGGTAAATCTGTTGTCATATCCGTTCGATTCCCGAAGGTGGTAAAGTTCTCGAACAGTTTGACACTCGACCTTCATATTCATACCTGAAATTAAGGTTCCCGTCACTGAAATGAATTCTAATTTCTTTCTATAAACATGAAGTTGTACTCTCGTTGAAGCGCCTGAGTTTCGCGGAAGGTAAAGCCTTCGTTAAACCGTTTGACTTTATACCAATCGGTAACGCTCTCAAACGGTGTGACGCTGTACTTTAATATTCAAATCGGGAATTAAGGTGTCTGTTGCCAAAACTGTTCAGCGCGCTTACTGCCGGAGTACCTGGTCTGCATCTCAGAATCGCAGGATAGGTAAAGCTATTGACTTAGCCATTCGACTCTCACAAATGTGTTATAGTTCTCGAACGGTTTCACGCTCGGTCTTCTAATCCATACATGAAATTACTGTTCCGCAAGTAAAATGCATACTAATTTACTCTTGCTAACATGAAATTATTCTCTCCTTACAGCGGGCTAGGTTCTCGAAATTGTGTGGCAATATGTAAAAGGAATGTCTTCTTACCAATTGGTAACGGTCACAAAGGATTTGACGCTCTACATTAATATTCAATTCATGAATTAATGTGTTTAGTGCCAAAACTGTGCCGCGGATTTACACCCAGCATCCCGGATTTGACTTTCGGAATCGCCGGCTATGTGCCGCTAATGGTTTAGCTGTTCGATCCTCAAAGAAGGTGGCAACCTTCACGCTCAGTTTGACCCTCGATCTTTATATTTCATACATGAAGTTAAGCTGCCTATCACTCAAATGTCTACTCATTTGTTTCACTGAGCACGAAGTTGTTCCATTGAGAGTGCAGGATAGCTTCTCGGAGGGTATGTCCTTCTGTAAGGAGTTAACTCTGTAGGAATTGGTAACGTTCTGCAGCCGTGTGACTCTGTACATTAATGTTCATACCGTGAATTAGGGTGTCTGGTGCCAACGCTGTACATCGGATTTACTCCCGGAATACTTGGTGAGACTCTCGGAACCATAGGATATGCGAAGGTATTGACTTTGCCGTTCTACTCTCGAAGAGGGTGGTAAAGTTCTCAAATGCTTTGACGATCGATATTCTAATTCATACATGAACATAAGGTGCTGCCATTAAAATCTATACTATTGTGTTTCTCTAACAACGAAGTCATACTCGCGATACGCCGGGTTAGCTTCACGGACGGTATAGCTTTCGGTAAAGCGCTTGACATTTTAGAAACTGGTAACGATCTCAAACGAAGTGACGCAATATTTTGATATTCAAACGGAGACGTACGGTCTCTATTGCCAATACTGTCGTGCGGATTGACTCCCGGAATACCTGGTTTGACTCTCGAAAACGCAGGATAGGTGAAACTATTGAATCAGCCGTTCGTCTCTCACAAAAGGTGGCTACATAATCGAACGGTTTGACCCTCGATCTTCTAATCCATACATGAATTTAAGGTAACGTCACTAAATTGTATAATAATTGGCTTCTCTGAACACAAGGCTATAATCTCGATACTACGGGTTAGCTTCTCGTATAATAAGCCCTTCGGTAAAATGTCTGACTATATAGCAATAGGTAACTTTCTTCAACGCATTGAATATGTACCTTAATACTTATACCATGAATTTGCGTGACTAACGCCAATAAGGCACAGCGGGTTTATACGCGGATTACCTGGTTTGACTCTTGGGAACACAGGAAAGGTGAAGCTGTTAAATTAGCCATTCGGACCATATAGAAAGTGCACTATCTCAAAAGCTTTTACTCATGATTCTTCTGTTCGTATATGTAAATAAGGTGCCCGTCATTAAAAAGTATACTAGTATGCTTGTATCTACACCAAGTTGTATACTCGATACAGCGGGTTAGCTTCACGGATGGTAAGACATTCTGAAAAATGTTTGACTTCATAGCATTTGGAAGGTTCTCACACAGTGTAACGCTCTATTTCAATATTCAATCCGCGAATTAAGATATATTTTGCCAATATCGTGCAGCGCATATACTCTCGGAATATATCGGTTGACTTTCTGAATCACAGGTTAGGCGAAGCTATTGACTTTTCCTTTCGAATCTCAAAGAGGGTGGTATTATTCTCGAACTGTTTGTCCCTGTATCTTCTTATTCATACATGAAATTAAGGCGCTCGTGACAAAATTGGGTATAAATTTTCATCTCTGAACACGAAGTTATAATCTCGATACAGCGGGTTATAGGTTCTAGCAGGGTAAGTACTTCGGCAATAGGTTTGACCTTATATCAATTGGTAAGATTCTCAAACAGTGTCACACTCTACTTTAATATTCGAACCGTGAATTATGGTGTCCATGGCCAATAGTGTACAGAGTATCGACTCCCAGAGTACCTGGTTTGACTCTCAGTATCACAAGTATAGGTGAAGCTATTGACTAATCCGTTCGAGTCTCATAGGTAGTGGTATAGTTCTCGAACGGTTTGACAAAAGATCATCCAATTGATGCATGAAATTAAAATGCCCGTTAGTATAATGTATAATAAATTGTATATCTCATCACGTTGATATGCAGTCGATAGAGCGGACTAGGTTCTCGGAGGGTGAGGCCTACGGTAAAGCGTTTGACATTATACCATGTGGAAACTTTCTCAACCTGTTTCATCCTCTAATATTGAAACCGTAAATTAATGTGTCTATTGCCAATAGTGTCCAGCAGATTGACTCCCGGAATGCCTGGTTTGAATCGCGGAATCGCTGTGTAGGTGAAGCTATTGACTTAGCCATTCGACTCTCCAACTGGGTGGTAACGTTGTCGAACGGTTTGACCACCGATCTTCTTATTCACACATGAAATTCAGGTGCCCGTCACAGAAATAAAGGCTAATTTCGTTCTCTGAACGCGGAGCTATACTCTCGAACGGCGGGTTAGGTTCTCCGATGGTAAGGCCGTCGCTAATCTGTTTGACTTTACACCAATTGGCAATGCTCTCAAAGGGTTTGACGCTCTGCTTTACTATTCAAACCACGATAAAGGTCTCTATTGGCAATACTATTCAGCGGATTTTCTCCAGGAGTACCTGATTTGACACTCCGAATCACAGGATTGGTGATGACTTTGACGTAGCCGTTCGTCCCTCACGGATGTGAGTAACGTTCTCGAGCTGTTTGACCCTGGATCTTTTGATTCATGCATGAAATTAAGGTCCTCGTCAATAGAATGTATACTAGTTCGTACCTCTAAACACGGTGTCATACGCCCGATACAGCTAGTCAGTTTTTCGGAGGGTAAGGCATTCTGTAAGAAGTTTAACCCTACACGAATTGGTAATTATCAACAACGGCTAGACGGCCTGCTTTAATATTCAAACCGTGAATTGTGGTGTCCATTGTCAATATTGAACAGCGCATTTAGTCCCGGAATATCTGATTTAACTTTCGGAATCACTGGATAGGTGAAGTTGTTGACATAGCCGTTCGGCTCTCAAGGAAGGTGGAAACGATCTCGAGGGGTGTAACACTCGGTCTTCTTATTCATACATGAAATTATGGTGCCATCAGTAAAATATATACTAATTTACTTCTATTAACACGAAGTTATTCTATTGCTTCAGCGGGCTAGGATCACGAAAGGTAAGGTATTCAGTAAAAAGAATGTCTTCATACCAATTGGTAACGTTCGCAAACTATTTGACTCTGTACTTCAATATTTAATCAGTGAATTATAGTGTTTACTGCCAAAACTGTGCGGCGGATTTACACCAGGCATACCAGGATTGAATTTCGGAATCGCAGGATTGATGTCGCTACTGACTTAGCCGATCGGTCCTCAGAGAGGATGGAAACGTTCTCGCTCGGTTTGACCCTCGATCTTTATATTTCATACATGAAATTAAGGTGCCCGTCACTAAAATGTGTACTAATTTGCTTCTCTGAACATGAAGCTATACCCTCGATTGTGCGGGTTATCTTCTCGGAAGGTATGGCATTCTGTAAGAAGTTAACTCTGCAGGACTAGATAACGTTCTCATTTGTTTGACTCTGTTCTTTAGTGTTCATACCGTGCATTGGGATGTCTGATGCCAATACTGTAGAGCGTGTTTCCTCCCGGAATACCTGGTGCGTCCCTCGGAATGCAGGTTAGGTGAATCAAAGGACTTAGCGGTTTGCCTCTCACAGAAAATGGAATCGTTCTCGAACGGTTTGACACACGATCTTGTAATTCACACCTGAAGTTAATGTGCCCGATACTTATATGTGTAATAATTTGTTTCGCAGCACGCGAAGTGATACTCTCGATAAAGCGGGTTAGATCGCGGAGGGCAAGACGTTCGATAAAAAGTTTGACTGTATAGCAGCAAGTAACGTTCTACAACGGTTTGTATCTGTCCTTTGATATTTATATTGTGAAGTAGCCTTCTATGGCCAATAATGTACAGCGATTCTATCCCCGGAATACCAAGTTTGACTCGCCGCATCACAGGATAGGTGAAACTATAGACTTATACTTCCGACTCTCAAAGATGGCGGCTGCGTTCTACAACTGTTTGATACTGGATCTTCTAATACATACATGAAATTGAGGTGCGCGTCACTAAAATGTATACTGACTTGATTCTCTGAATACGAAGTTAAACTCTAGATACGGCGGGTGAGGTCTGTGGAATTCCCACTGAACCCCTGCGGTGGTCCGTCCTCTTAGCACATGGGAGGGACCGGGATGACAGGTAACGCTTTCGCGAATCTAAGACACCGGTGTTATCCCGCGACCTCATCTCACGCTGGGCTCCTCTTCTGGCTTCCAAGCCCAGTCCGCATCTTCCATCGGAAGTGCCGCGAGTATACTCGCGCGGCACCGACACCTCCCTTGACAACCATTCCTCGACGGTCGCTCCCTCGGCCGACCGCCGTGGTCCCCTCCGATCTGCGGGAAGGCGTAAGGCGGTGACTCGCCTCGCCGCCGGAGGTTCTTCACCGGACGATTATCGGTATTCCCTCCTCGCGCCGGATTAACACAGGCTTGCGGAGCGACAAACCTGCGTCGCGCTCGCCGCAACCGCCGTCCTCTTCCGAGGCGACCGCGGGTCTGGATCCGCTCTTCACGAATCCGCTTTGCCCCACCCCCTTCCGCTGCATGACTTACTCGCAGAAGGAGGCCACCGCTTGCCAAACTCGATCGATCCCAGCCATGCCAGGTACGATGGCATGGAGCGAGTGGTCCCATCCTACGAGCCGCTGGAGCACCCATTTCACCGCCGCCCAAGCCGGACACTCCTCCAGGGTGTGCTGCGCGTAGTCCACCTCCGCTCCGCAATGCCAACACCCTGGCGTTATCTTCTTGCAGACCATGTGCTGGTACTCCCCGCAGCATTCGTGCCCGGAGAGTACCTGAGTGAGGCGGAATGTCCGCTTCTGCGGCTCCTCATCCAGTCGGCCAGTACCGGGTCGATGGGTCCGACGGCCCGGTGACGTGCGCTGTCCGGCCTGCGCTGCCGGCCCTGCAACCTCTTCATGTCGGACCGCCGGATCTCCCTCTCCATTTCTTCGATTTCTTCGAGTTTTCCGATCCTGGACCGGGGTTCCCTACGCGGTAGCGATGCAGGAGCCCGTAGGTCCGCGCTGACGTTGCCGCCAGCAGGTCCATCGGCAGGAGGCCTGCCAGAACGGCGGCCGCCTCGTGCGTGAGGTTGCGGTACCCTGTTGCGATCCTGATGGTCACCCGTCGCCAAACGCTAGCTAGATTGGCGCGGTTCTTCCTTCTGGCCATCAGCTCTTCCGCAGACACCGGTGCCCCGTACAGAGCCATCGAGCGGATGACACGGGCGTAGATTCGGCGTACCCTCTCGTCCGGCCCTCCTATGTTGGGCAGTAGTCGACACAGCGCTACGCCCGTCCTCTACAGGCGGGGGTGAGCTCCTCGAAATGGTCTTCGAAGGTCCATCTGCCGCCCAGGACGAGGTTGAGGTACTTCATTTCTCCTCCGTTCTGGGCGGCATTTTCTCCAACGCTGATTTTTCCTTTTGCGGGTGGTATTACCCGCTTCTTCCTCCCGCGGTGGAACCAGATGGCCTGGGCCATCTCCAGTGAGACGCGGAATCCCTGGCGTTCTATGGCCCTACTAACTACTGCGACCACCTCTTCTTCGGCGGGCAGGGCCGTCTCCTCGTAGTTCATCCCGATCGCCGCAACCAGGGTATCGTCCGCGTAACACGTGACGCTCACTCCGGCCGGGAGTGCGGCGTGTAGCATCTCGTCGAACGCTTAGTCCCACAGGATCGGGCCCAGCACCGACCCCTGCCGGACCCCGCAGTGCACCCCCCCCCCCCCCCGCGGCTGACACTGCTGTCCATCCCGGGATATTCTAAATACCTGCCTACAGGTAGTGACGAATTATCACTGCCAGGTAGTCCGGCACTCGGTCTTGACGCGCAGGAGCGTTTCGATGGTCGATCGTCCCTGCCTAAAGCCGAACTGGCGATCGTCCAGATCCGGACCTACCGTTGAGAAGTGGGTAGTCAGTCTACGAGCCAACACCCTCTCCAACAATATTTTGTCCTCGTCCAGCAAGTAGATCAACCTGAACGCCGACGGAGATTGCTGGGACTTGCCAGGCTTCTGCAGCAATACCACCTTGGCCTTCTTCCATGTTTTCGGGAATCTTCCACACTTGAGGCACTCATCGAAGAGAGCCATTTGCCGAAGGCCTTACCTTCCGAGAATCTATCCCGCTGCACCAAGTGTGTTGCTTAGATTTTACGGATTCAAATTACTAGCCGACGGAAGCCCGATATTCACGTATGAAAAGAAAAATCGGCAGTCAAACCGTTCGGGAACGCAAACACGTTCTGTGAGAAACGAACGACTAGGTCAATAGCATCACCTATACGGTGATCCGATGAGGCACACCTGGCATAACGGGAGTAAGTCCACTGAACAATTTTGGCAACAGACACATTAATTCGCGGCTTTAAAATTATAGTAGAGCCTCAAACCATTTGAGAGCGTTACGAATTTGGATAAAGTCAAACGTTTTTCCGAAGGCCTTACCATCCGCGAACCTCACCGGGTGCATCGTGGGTATTACCTCGTTATCAGAGGAACAAATTCGTATAAATTTCATTGACCGGCACCTTAAATTCATGTATGGATTAGAAGATCGATGGTCAATCCTTTCGTGATCGTTATCACCTACTTTGCGAGTAGCACGACTAGGGCAGTAGGTTCACCTATCTTGTGATTACGAGAGTCAAGCCAGGCATTACGCGACTAAATGCACTGTAGGTATTGGCAATAGACACCTTAATTCACGGTTTCATTGTTAAAGTAGCTCGTCAATACGTTTGAGAACGATTCCAATTGCTATAAAGTCATACGTCTTACCGAATTCATTACCGCCCGCGTAGATAACCCGCAGTGTAGCGTGCATAACTTCGTGTTTAGGGAAACACATTAGTATACATTTTAGTGACCGGCAGCTTAATTTGACGGATGAACTAGAAGATCGAGACCTAACCGTTCGAGAACGATGCCACCTTCTTTAGGCGTCGAATAGCATGTCAATAGCTTGACCTCTCCAGTGATTCTGAGAGATAAACCAGGTATATCGGGAATAAATCCGCTGAACCATATGGGTAATAAAAAATGTCAACTCACGGTTTGAATATTAAAGCATGCCATCCAGCCGTTGCACAAACTTACCTATCCGTGTAGGGACAAACTTCTTATAGAATGCCTTACAACTTCGGAAAACTGTCTCGCATTATCGAGAGTAAAACACCGTGTTCAGTTCGACAAATTGGAACACATTTTAGTGACTCGCAGCTTAATATCATGTATGAATTAGTTGTTCGAGGGTCAAACGTTTGGAGAACCTTACCACCTTTCTTGAGTGTCGCACAGTGCAAGGTCAATAGCTCTGTGATACCGAGAGTCACACATGATATTACGGGAGAATAGCCGCTGTAACGTTTTGTAAGAGAAACCACAATTCACGGTATGAATATTAAAGTAGAGAGTCAAGCCGTCGGAGATCATTTCCAATTCGCATAATGTCCTTCTTTTTACCGAAGGCCTTACCGCCCGAGTAGTTCAAACCGCTGTAGGGAGTGCCACGCTCAGTGTTTATGGAAACATATAAGTTGACATTATAGAGGCGCGCTAGTTAATTTCATGTATGAAATAGAAGATCGAGGGTTAAGCCGTTCCAGAACGCTACCACCTTAGTTGGGAAGCGGACCGCTTTGCTAATATCTTCACTCATCTTACGATTCCGAGTGTCAAACCAGGTGTTCGGGCCTAAATCCGTTGAACAGTATCGGCATTAGACACCTTAGTTCAAGGATTTAGCATCTCCTACCCTGTGGATCCGAGAGTCACACAAGGTATATCAGGAATATATCCTGAATAGTATGGGCAATGGACACCATAATTCTCGGCTTGAATATTAAAGCAGAGGATGAAACCATTTGAGAACGATACTAGTAGGTATAAAGTCACACACTTTACTGATGGCCTTACCACCGAAAATCTGACCCGCTGTATCGAAAGTATAACACAGAGTTCAGGGATACGAACTTGTAAACATTTTGTGGACGAGCACCTTAATTTCGTGCATGAGTTAGAGTATCGATAGTCAAACCGTTCGACAACGATTGCCACCTTTCCTTAGATTCGCAAAAACTGAGACAAGTGCTTCACCTATCCTTTGATTCCGAGAGTCATATCAGGTAATCCAAAAGTAAATCCGCTGAATGGTATTGGCAATGGACACCTTAATTCATGGTTTGAAAAATAAAGTAGGCCGCCAAGCCGATGTAGAACATTCCCTATTCGTGTACGGTCAAACTTCTTACAGAATGCCATACCCTCCGAAATACTGACGCACTGTATTGAGAGTATGACAGCGTGTTCAGAGGTGCGACATAGTATAAATTTTAGTGACGAGCACCTAAATTTCCCGAATGCATTAGGAGATCGAGTGTCAAACCGCTCAGGAACGTTACCACATTTTGTGAGAGACGAAGGGCTACGTCAATAACTACACCTATCCTGCGATTTCGAGAGTCAAACCAGGTATTTCCGGAGTAAATCCCCTGCACACGGTTGGTAAGGGACATCTTAATTCTCGATTTGAATATTAAAATAGAGCGTCAAACCAATTCAGATCGTTACCAGTTGGTATATAGTCAAACGTATTACGGATGACCTTACCATCCGAGAAACTAACCCGCTGTATCGATAGTATAACACCGTGTTCGGAGTAACAGATTACTAAACATTTTAGTGATGGGCACTTTAACATCGTGTATTAATTGGAAGACCGAGGGTCAGATCATTCGAGAACGTTACCGCCTTCTATGATGATCGGACGGCTAAGGCAATAGCATCACCTAACCTGTGATTCCGAGAGTCAAATTAGGTATTCCAGGAGCGAATCCAGTGAAGAGTACTGACAATGTACAACTTAGTCCACGGTTTGAATATTAAAATAGAGAGGCAAACCATCGGAGAACTTTATAAAATGACATAAAGTCATACTTCATAACGAGTACCTTTCCTTCCGAGAACATTACCCCTTGTAGCGAGTGTCTAGCTAAGTGTTCACGGTAACAAATGAGTAGTCATTTCAGCAGACGGACACCTCAATTTCACGTATGATTAGCAAAGTCAGGAGTCAAACTGTTCGAGAAAGTTAGCATCTTTTTTTGTGAGTCGTACTGCTATGCCTGTAACTTCTCCTACCATGTTGGTCTGAGAGTCTGTCTGCAGTATGGTACGCCCGTCACAGAAATTTAGACTAATTTATATCCCAGAACACGATGTTATACTCTCGATACAGCGGGTTTGGTTTGCGGATGTATGATCTTCACTAAAGGGAATGGCTTTATAGGAATTGATGATGTTCCCCGACGGTCTGACTCCCTACATTAATATTCATACCGTGAATTAAGGTGTCAATTGCCAATACGCTTCAGCGGATTTTCTCCCTGGGTAACTGGTTTGACAGTCGGAATAACAGGATAGCGGAAGCTATTGACTTAGCAGTTCGAATCTCAAAGAAGGTGGTAACGTTCTACAAAAGTTTGACATCGTACTTTAATATACATACCCTGAATTAAGGTGTGTTATGCCAATCCTGATCAGCGAATTTACTCCCGGCATGCCTAGTTTTAATTATGGAACCACAGGAGAGGTAATGCTACTGACGTAATTATGTGTCCCTCAAAGCAGGTGCTAAAGTTCTCGAACGACATATGTCTCGATTTTGCTCCTCATTCATGAAAATACGGTGTCCGTCTGCACAAATGTTAACTAATTTGATTCCACTACCATTAAGCAAGACACTCCCTATAGCGAGTTATGCTTTTCGGAAAGTAGATGCCCTCAGTAAAATGTTTGTCTTTATACCGATCGGTAACGGTCTGAAGCGGCTTGACGCACTGCTTTAATATCAACCCGCGAAATTAAGTTGCCTATTGCCAATACTCTTCAGCGGATTGACTCCTAGAATACCTGATTTGCCTCTGGGAATCACAGGATGGCTGCAGCTATTAACTTACTTGTGCGACTTTTGAAGAATGTGATAACGTTCTCGAACGGTTTGAATCTCGATCTTCTAATACACACATGTAACTGAGGTGGCCTTCGCTAAAATGGGCACTAACTTGTGTCTCTCAGCATGAAATTTTACTCGCGATGCAGCGGTTTAGGTTCTTGGAGGGTAAGGTCTTCAGTAATAGGTTTGTCTTTACACCAATAGGTTACGTCCTCAAACGGTGTGACACTGTACATTAATATTCATACCGTGAATTAGCGTGTTCAATGGTAATACTGCACTGTGTATCGACTCCAGGAATACCTTGTCTGACCCTTCGAGTCGCAGGAGAGTTGTAGCTATTGATTCAGCTGTGCGACTCCTGAAGGGTATGGTAACGTTCCCGCACGGTTTAACCCTTGATTTTGCTATTCCTACTTGAGAACAAGGTGTCCGCGTGCAAAAGTGTGTACTAATTTGATCACGTGAAAACAAAGCGGGTGCAATCGCTACAGCGGATTGGGTTCTCCGGAGGTATGGCATTGGGTAAAGGAATAACATCATACCAATTCGTAATGTTCACAAACGGTTTGAATCTCTACCTTATTATTCATACTGTGAAATAGGGTCTCTATCGCCAATACTCTTTAGCGGATTTACTCCTGGCATACCGGGCGTGACATTTTGAATCGCAGGGTAGGTGTCGTTATTGTCATAGCCGATCCATTCTCAAAGAAGCTGGATCCGTTCTCGCACGGTTTGACCTTCGATCCTTATATTTTATAGATGAAATTAAGGTATCCGTTTGCTAAAATATCTTCTAATTTGCTTCCGTGAACACTAGGCAAGGCTTCGTGCACACTTCGTGCAGCGGATTAGTTTCTGGGAAGGTTACCTATTCGGTAAAATGAATAACTTTATAACAATTGGTAATGCTCTCCGGCGATTTGACTCCCTACTTTAATACTCATGCCGTGAAATAAGGTGTCTATTGCCAGTACCATTCAGCTGATTTACTCCTGGAATACTCGCTCGGCTCTAGGAATCACAGGATAGGTGAAGCTATTGACTTAGCCGATCGTCTCTCGCAGAAGGCGGCAACGTTCTTGAGCGGTTTGGACCTCATCCTTCACACTCATACATGAAGTTAAGGTGCCCGTCTCTGAAATGAATAATAGTTTCTTCCTCTGAACACGTAATTGTACTCTCGCTAAAGCCTGAGACGTTCGCGGACGGCAAGGCTTTCGTCGAAACGTTTGACTTTATACAAATTGTTAACACTCTCAAACGATTTGACGCCGTACTTTAATATTTACACCTTGAATTAAGATGTAAATTGCCAATACACTTCAGCGGTGTAGTCCAGTAATACATGATTTGACTCTCAGAATCACAGTATATGTGATACTATTGACTTAACTGTGCGAATCTCAAAGAAGCTGGTATCGTTCCCGAACGCGTTGATTCACGATGTTGATAATTATATACACGAATTTGGTGTGTGTCCGCCAAAATTTCAACTGATTTGTTTCCGTGAGTAATAAGCAGGACACACGCTACAGCATGTTAGGTTCACAGAGTGTAAGGTATTCAGTAAAAGGCATGACTTAAAACGAATTTGTAATGTTAGCGGACGGTTTGACTGCCTACTATAATATTCATACAGTGAAATATGGTGACTATTTCTAATACTTTCCAGCGGATTTACACCAGAAATACATGGTTTCGCTCTGGAAATCACAGGAAGGGTGAAGCCATTGTCTTCGCCCTTCGGTTCCCAAAGAAGGTGGTCGGTTTCCCGAACGGTTTGGCGCTCAATTTTGTAATTCATACATGTAATTAAGGTGCACGGGCCTAAAATTTGTGCTAACTTGGGCCCCTGTGCACCTGAACATACTCTCGATACTGCGCGTTTGGCATTCGGAGGGTAAAGGCATCAGTAAAACGTTTGACTTATTACCAATTGGAAAAGTTCTCAAACGGTCTGACGCTCTACGTCAAAATTCAAACCTTCAATCAAGGCGTGTATTTGCCCATACTGTTCAGCGGATTTACTCCAGGAATACCTGATTTGGCTATTGGAATCGCACGAATGCTGCAGCTATTGATTTAGATGTGCGAATTTCAAATATGGTGATAGGGTTTTCGAAATGATTGGCACTCGATCTTCTAATTCATACATGAAATTAAGGTGCGCGTCGCTAAAACGTATACCAATTTATTTCGCTGAAAACAAAGCTATACCCACGATTCAGCGGGTTATGTTCTCGGATGGTAAGGTATCCTGTAATGAGTATGACGTTATGCCAATTGGTTACGTTCACAAAAAGGTTGACGCTATATTTTCCAATTCAAACCTAGAACTAAGCACTCACTATTCACGAACCGTGTCAAACCGTTGTAGATCGTTAACAATATGTATACAGCCATTCTTCTTCCCGAAGACCTTGTCCCCCGAGTATCAAATCCGCCGTATCGAAAGTATAACTTCGCGTTCAGAGAAACATATTATTATACATTTTCGTGACGGGCGCCCTTATTTCGTATATGAATTAAAATATCGAGGACTAAAGGTTTCGAGGACGTTAACACCGTCTTTGAGAGTCGATCAGTTAAGTCAATACCCTCCCCTATCCTGTGATCCCAAGAGTCTAAACCTGCTGCACATTATAGGCATTAGACACGCAATTTCACGGTATGAATACTAAAGAATAGAGCCAAAGCGTTGTAGAACGATACATATTGCTCTATGGCCCGACTTTTTACAGCAGGCCTTACCATCCGAGAAGCTAACCCGCTGTTTCCAGAGTAACACTTCATGCTCAGAGACGCAAAATTAGTATACATTTTGGTTTCTGGCACCGTAGTTCCATGTATGAGTTAGAAGAGCGAGTGTCAAACTCTTCGAGAACGTTAACACCTTCCTTGAGGAACGTATGGCTATGTGAATTCCATCACTTGTTCCGAGATTCCGAGAGTCAAACTAGGTATTCCGGGTGTAAGTCGGCTTGAACAGTATTGGCAATATGCACCTTAATTCACGGTTTGAATATTAAAGTAGAGCGACAATCCGTTTTCGTGCGTTGCCAATTGATATAAAGTCATACAGCTTACCGATGGCCTTACCTTCGGAGTAGCTAACCCGCCGTTTCGAGATTACAACTTTGCGTTCAGGGAACGAAATTTGTCTTCATTTCTGTGACGGGCTCCTTAGTTTCATGTATGAATTACAAGATCGATGGACAAACCGTTCGAGAACGTTACCCTCTTATTTGAGAATCGATCCGCTTTGTTAATAGCTTCACATATCCTAGGATTCCTAGAGTCAGACCAGGTATTCTGGACGTAACTCCGTTGAACAGTAATGACATTTGGCTCCTTAATTCACCGATATAATATTAAAGTAGGGCGTCAATCCATTTGAGAGCGTTATCGATTGCTATATAGTCAAAATTTTACCGATGGCTTTATCTTTCGAGAAGCTTACCAACTCTGCCAAGAGTATAACTTCGTGTTCAGGGACGTAAATTGGTAACCATTTTAATGACGGGCATATTAATGTTATGTATGCAACAGGGGATCCAGCGTGAGAATGTTCCACAACGTTACTACCTTCTTTGAGAATCGAACGGCTTAATGTATAGCTTCACTTATCCTATGATACCGAGAGGCAAGCCAGTTATTCCGAGAGTAAATGCCCTGTGCAGTGTTGGCAATAGACACCTTAAGTCAAGGTTTGGATATTAAAGTATAGCGTCTATCCGTATTAGAACGCTAGAAATTGGTATAAAGTCAAACGCTTTATTAAAGACCATTACCCACCGAAAGCCTAACGCGCTGTGGCCGACAGTGCAACATGGTATTCATAGTAACCAATTAGTATACATTTTAGTAACGGGCACCTTAGTTTCATGTATGCATTAGAATATCGAGTGTCAAGCCGATCGTGATAGTTACCACCTTCTTTTAGAGATGAAGGGCTGAGTCAATTGCTTCACCTATTCTGTGATTCCGAGAGTCAAACCAGGTATTCCGCGAGAAAGTCCGCTGAACTGTACTGGCAATAAACACCTTAATTCACTGTAGGAATATTGAAGTATAGTGTCAAATCATGGAAGGTCAATAAAAATTCATATAAAGTCATTCGTTTTACCGAATACCATTCCTTCTCAGAACCTAACCCGCTGTAACGTGTGTCTTGCTCAGTATTCACGGAAACATATTAGTACATATTTAAGCAGAGGGACACCCTTGTTTACTTGGATGATTAGCAGAAGCGAAAGTCAAACCGTTCGAGAACGTTACCACTTTCTGTGGGAGACGAACGGCTAAGTCAATACCTTCACCTATCCTGTGATTCGGAGAGTCAAACCAGGTTTTTCCTGAAGTAAATTCGCCGGACATTATTGGCAATAGACACCATAATTCACGGTTTGAATATTACTGATGGCCGTCAAGCCTTTGTAGAAAAATTCCCATAGCTGTAGGGTCCAACTAGTTACACGATGCCCTCCCCCCCGAAAAAATAACTCGCTGTGTCAGGATTATAACATCGTGATGTTAGGTATGGACTAGTGTACATTTTTATGCCGAGAACATTCAATTTATGCATGAATTAGAAGATCGAGGGTCAAACCGTTCGAGAACGTTACCACCCTCTGTGAGAGACGAACGGCTAAGACCATAGCTTCACGCATCCTATAATTCGGAGAGTCAAACCAACAATTCCTGGAATAAGTGCGCTGAAGAGCATGATCAATAGATACCTTAAGTCTCGGTTTGAATAGTAAAGTAGAACGTGAATCCGTTTGAGAGCATTGCCAATTGGTATAAAGTCAAACATAGTACGGATGCCCCTACATTCGGGGAAGCGAGACCCGCCGTTTCAAGAGTATAACTTCGAGTTCAGAAAAAGAAGTTATTCCTCATTTCTGTGACCGGAACCTTTATTTCATGGATGAATTAGAAGATCGAGGGTCAATACGTTCGAGGGCATATCAACCTTCTGAGAGTGACGGACGCCTGAGTCAATAGCTTCGCCTATCTTCCGCTCCGGAACGTCAAACCAGATAGTCCTCGAGTAAATCCGCTGCACAGTATTATCAATAGACACCATAATTCAAGGCTTGTATATTAAAGTAGAGCGTTAAACAGTTTGTAACCGTTACCAATTCCTAGAAAGTCGAACGCTTTACCGAAGTCCTTACCTTCCAAGAAATTCACCGGCTTCATCGAGGGTATAGCTTCAAGTTCAGGCAGAGAAATATGTTTTCATTTCAGCGTCGGGCACCTTATCCTCGTGTATGAATTAGAAGATCAAGGGTGAAACCGTTCGAGAACGTTACCACGTTCCGTGAGATTCGAAAGGCCACGTCAGTAGCTTCAGCTATCCTGTGCCTGCGAGAGTCAAACCAGGTATTCAGGGAGTACACACGCTGAAGAATATTGGCAATAGATTCCGTAATTCACGGTATAACTATTTAGGTACTGAGTCACACCGCCGGAGATCGTTATCAATTGAAACAATGTAATTCTTTTTACCCAGAACCTTATCTTCCGAGAACCTATCCCGCTCTAGCGAGTGCCTAGCTTAGTGTTCACGAAAAAAAGTTAGTAGCCATTTTAGCTTACGGACTCCACATTTTTGGGTATAAATATCAATATCGAGAGTCAAAGCGTTCAAGAACGTGACCACATTCTGCGAGAGACGAACGGCTGCGACAGTAGCTTAACCTCTCCTGTGATTCCGACAGTCAAACCAGGTATTCCGGAATAAATCCGCTAAACAGTGTTGACAGTGGAAACATTAATTCACGGTTTGAATATCAACCTAGAGCGTCACACCGTTTGAGATCGTTTCCAATTGGACTAAAGCTAAACGTTTTACCGAAGGCCTTACCTTCCGCGAATATCACCCTCTTCATCAAGAGTGTAACTTCGTGTTTAGAGAAATACATTAGTATACATTTTAGTGACGGGCAGCTTATTTTGACGTATAAACTAGAAAATCGAGGGTCAAACGGTTCGAGCACGTTACCACCTTCTGTGAGAGACGAACGGCTATGTCAATAGGTACACACATCCTGTGATTCCGAAAGTCAAACCAGGTATTCCTGGAGTAAATCTGCTGAACAGTGTTGGCAAGAGACATCTTAATTCGTGGTTTGAATATTAAAGTAGAGCGTCAAACTGTTTAAGAACGTTACCAATTCTTATAAAGTCAAATGTTAGACCGAAGACGACACATTCCGAAAAACTAAACCGCTGTATCGAGAGTATTAAATCGTGTACATTGGCACGAATTAGTATACAATTTAGTGACAGCCACCTTAATTTCATGAATAAATTAGAGGATCTAGTGTCAAACCATTCGAGAACGTTACCACGATCTTTGAGGCTCGAACGGCTGAGTCTTTAGCTTCACCAATCCTGTGATTCCGAGAGACCAACCGGGAATTCCGCGAGCAAATGCACTGATCAGCATTGACAATACTCACCTTAATTCCCGGTTTGAATATTAAAGTAGAGTGTCAAAACGTTTGAGGACGTTACCAATTGGTATAAAGTCAAACGCTCTACCGTAGTCCTTACCTTACACGAACCTAACCCGCTCTAGCGAGTGTCTGGCTCAGTGCTCACCGAAACAAATTAGTAGACATTATAGCACACGGTAACCTTATTTTTATGTATGAATAGAATAATCGAGAGTCAAACATTTCGAGATCCATCCCACCATCTTTACGAGACGATCAGCTAAGTCAATAGCTTCACCAATCCTGTGATTCTTATAGCTAATCCAGGTATTCCAGGAGTTAATCAGCTGAAGAGTATTGGCAATGGGCACTATAATGCACGGTTAGAATATTAAAATACAGTATAACTTTGTGTGCAGAGCAGACATTATTATACATTTTAGTGATTGGCACCATAAGCTCACGTATGAGTAGGAAGATGGAGGGCCAAATCGTTCTAGGACGATACCACCTTCTTTGAGAGTCGTACAGCTACATTTATAGCTTCACCTACTCTGTGACTCAGAGAGTCAAACCTGAAATTCCAGGTGTAAATCCGCTGAAGAGTATTGGCATTTGTCACCTTAACTCACGGTTTGAATATTAAAGTAGAGTGTAAAACCGTTGTAGGACGTTACCTATTCTTATAGATTCAACCTTTATACCAAATACCTTAACTTCCGCGATGCTAACTAGCTGCATAGAGAGCATAACTTCATTGTCGGAGAAGCAAACTAGTATCAATTTTAGTGACGGGCACCTTAATTTCATGTATGAATAAGTAGATCGGGAATCAAACCGTTGGAGAACGTTTCCACCATAATTGAGGGATGCACAAGTAAGTCAATAGCTTCACCTATCCTGTGATAGCGAGAGTCAAGCCAGGCATTCCGCGATTAACTACTTTGAACAGAATAGGTAATAGACAGCTTAATTCACTGCATGAAAATACAGGTTGAGAGCCAAACCATCGGACAACAATACCAAATGGTATAAAGTCATTCTTCCTACCCAATACTTTACCATCCGGGAACCCAATCCGCTGTATCGAAAGTGTAAGTTCGTGTTCAGAGAAAAAATTATTATACATTTTAGTGACGGCCACCTTAATTTCATGTATGAATTAGTAGATCGAGGGGCAAACTGTTCCAGAATGTTACCACCATCTTTGGGACTCCCGCAGCAAAGTCACTAGCTTCACTTATCCCGTGATTCCGAGAATCTATCCAGGTAATGAAGTAAATACGCTGAACATTATATTCAATAGACACCTTAATTAACTTTCTGAAAATTAAGGTAGAGATTCAAACTTTCGGTGAACATTATATATTGGTATAAACTCATTCTTTACTCCGAATGCCTTACCTTCCGAGATCCAATCCGCTGGTGCGATTGTCTTGCTCAGTATTCACGTGATCAAATTAGTACACATTTTAGCAGACGGACTCGTTGTTTTCATGTATACATAAGAACATCACGGGTCAATCCGTTTGAGAACGATATCATCTTCTTTGGGAGACGCACAGATACGCCAATAGCTTCATCAATCCTATGATTCCTAGATTCAATTCAGGTATTGCGCGACTAAATCCGCAGTTCAGTATTGGAGCTAGATACAATATTTCTCGTTATAAATATTACAGTACAGATTGAAATCGTTCTAGAACGTTACATATTGCAATACAGTCAAACATGTTACCAAAGGCCTTATCTTCCGAGAAGCTAACCTGCAGTATCGGGGGTATTTATTCACGTTCAGAGATGCATATTAGTATACATTTGAGTGATGGCTACACTAAATTGCAGTATAAATTAGAAGATTGAGTGTCAAAACTTTCGAGAACCCTACCACCTTCTTCGAGTGTCGAACGTCAATAGCTTTACCTATCCCGTGATACCAATAGTCAAGCCAGCTATATGAGGAGTAACTGCGCTGCACAGCATTGGCAAAGTACACCTTAATTCGCGGTGTAAATAAGAATAAAGATAGTCCAGCCGTGGAAGAACAATAGAAGTTAATATAGTCATTCTTTTTACCTAATATCTAACCATCCGAGAGCCTAACCCGCTGTAGCGTGTCCTGCTTAATGTTCAAGGAAACAAATTAGTAGACATTGTAGCAGAATCACACCCTATTTTCAAATATGAATTAGATGATTGAGTGTCAAACCATTTGAGAGGGTTATAACCATCTACGAGTGATGTGCGGCTAGGACAATAGCTTCTCATATCCTTTAATTCCGAAAGACAAACGCGCTGTACAGTATTGTCAATTGACTCCTTGATTCACGGCTTGAATATTATAATACAGCGTCAAACCATTTAAGAATGCTACGAATTTCTATAAAGTAAAACTTTTTACCGAAGATCCTACCTCCCGCGAAACCAACCCCCTAATCGAGAGAATAACTTTGTGATCAGAGAAGAATATCATTATACAATCTAGTGACTGACATTTTAATTTCTTGTATGAACTGGAAGGTCGTGGGTCAAACCGTGCGGGAATGTTACCGTACTATTTGAGAGTCGACCGGCTGAGTCAATAGCTTCACTTATCCTGTGATTCGGGAGGCAAACCAGGTAGTAGACACCTTAGCTCACGATTCGAATAATAAACTATTGCGTCACACCGTTTGAGAACGTTATCATTTGCTCTAATATCAAACGTTTTACTGGAGACCTATCCTTCCGAGAACATAAACCGCTGTATTGTGTGTATAGGTTCGTATTCATAAAAATAAATCAGTAGACATTATAGCAGACGCACACTTTAATTTCATGTATTAACAGGATGATCGATAGTCAATCCGTCCAAGGACGTTGCCATATTTTTTGAGAGTAGAACGGCTAAATTACTAGCTTAATCTATACTGGGATTCCGAGAGTCAGGCCTGGGGTTCCGGGAGTAAATCCGCAGAATAATATTGGTAATTGACACCTTAATTCACGGTTTGAATATTAAAGTTGATCGTCACTCCAATTGGGAACAATACCAATTGGTATAAAGTCAAACGTTTTACTGAAGACCTTACACTCCGAACTTCTAATCCGCTGATCGAGAATATAACACCGTGCTCAGAGGAACATATTACTATACATTATAGAGACGGGCGCCGTAATTTATGTATCAGTTAGAAGATGGAGTGTCAAGCCGTTCGAAAACCGATATATCACCATCCGTGGGTGATGAACGGCTGAGTCAATAGAAACACCAAGCCTGCGATTCCGAGAGTCAAACTAGGTATTGCGAAAGTAAATCGGCTGAACAATATTGGCAACATACACCCTATTTCACGGTATAAATATTATAGTCCCGAGTCAAGCCGTTGTAGATAGTTACCCAATGCAATGTAGTCAAACTTTTTACCGAAGGCCTTACTTTCCGCAAAGCTAACCCGCAGTATCGAGATTATATCTTCGTGTTCAGACAAGCAAGTTAGTATACACTTTAGCGATGGACACGTTAATTTCATGATTGACCTAGAAGATCGGTTGTCAAACTGGTCGTGAGCGTCACCAGCATCTTCGAGAGTCGAATGGCTGACTCTATGGCTTCACCTACAATTGTGATTCCGAGAGTCAAGCTTGACATTCCATGAGTAAATCCGCTGTTCCGGCTTGATAATTGACTCCTTAATTCACGGTATGAATATTAGAGTAGATCATCCAACCGTATGAGAACGTAATCAATTGGCATAACGACGTACTCTTTACCTGATACCTTACCTCCGAGAACATAACCCGCTTCATCGAGGTTATAACTTCGTGTTCATCGAAACACATTTGTAGACATTTTAGTGACGGGCACCTTAATTTCATGTATGAATTAGAAGATCGAGTATCAAACCGTCCGAGAACGTTATCACAATCTTCGAGAGTCGCACAGCTAAGTCAATAGCTTCACCTGTCCTGTAATTCCGATAGCCAAATCGTCTATTCCGTGGGTCAATCCGTTAAACAGTATTGGCAATGGACACATTAATTCACGGTATGGATATTAAAGTTAAGAGACAATCCGTTTCAGAACGTTACCAATTAGTATAACGTCATTCACTTTATCGCATACCTCCGAGAACCTAACTCGCTGCATCGGAAGTATAACTTCGTCTTCAGAGATTCGAAATTAGCAGACTTTGTAGTAACGGCCACATTAATTTCATGTATGCATGAGAAGATCCATTGTCAAAGTGATCGAGATCGTTACCACCTTGTTTGAGATCCGAACGGCTGAGTCAGAAGCATCACCTATACTTGTGATTCCGAGAGTCGAGCCTGGCATACCAGCAGAAATCTCCGCTGAAGGGTATTGGCATTTGTCACGTTAATTCACGGTTTGAATATTAAAGTAGAGTGTGAAATCGCTGTAGAACGTTACCTATTCTTATAGAGCCAACATTTTTACCGAAGTCCTTAACTTCCGAGATGCATATCCCGCTGTAGCGAGGGTTTTTCTTAGTGGTCACGGCATTAAATGAATACACATTTTACCAATCGGAAAAAAAATTTTCATGTATGAGTAGCATAATCGCACAGCTATGACAATCGCATTACCTATCCAGTGATTCCGAATTTCAGGACAGGTATCCCCGGAGTAAATGCGCTGATCAGTATTGGCAGAAGACACCTTAAGACAGAGAATGAATATTAAAGTAATGTGTCGAACCGTTGTAGATCGTTAGAACGGGTCGAAAGGCTCAGTCAATAGCTTCGCCTATCCTGTGATTCGGAGAATCTAGTTAGGCATACCGGGAGTGAATCCCCTGATCAGTGTTGGTAATAGACACCTTAACTCACTGTATGAATGCTAAATTGGAGCGTCTATCCGTTCAAGAGCGTTCCCAATCGGAATAAAGTCAAATGTTTTATCGAAGGCCTTACCTTCCGCGTTACTCGCCGGCTTTATCGAGAGTATAAGGTCGTGTTAACAGACCGAAATAAGTATTCATTTCATTGACGGGCACCTTAACTTCATGTATGATTTAGAAAATGGAGTGACAAACTTTTCGAGAACTTTCCCACCTTCTATGAGATTCGAACCGTTAAGTGAATAGCTCCATACATCCTGCCATTCCAGAAGTCAAACGAGATATATCGGGAGTAACTGCACTGTACAATATTGGTAATACGTACCTTAATTCGCGGAATGAATAACAAAGCAGAAAGTCAGACCCTGGATGAACATTGCGTATTGGTAAAGAGTCAAACATTTTACCGAATGCCTGACCTTCGGAGATGCAAACCCGACGTTTCGAGAGAACAACTTCGTGTTCAGAGGATGAAATCAGTAACCATTTTCGTGACGGGGACGTTAATTTCAGTATGAATAAGAAGATCTAGGGCCAAACTATTCGAGAAGGTTACCACCTTCTTTGAGATTCGAACCGGTACGTCAATAGCTGCATATAACCTGTGATTCCAAAAGTCAAACGAGATATTCCGGGAGTAAATGCGCTCTACAATAATGGTAATAGATACCTTAATTCGCAATTTCAGTATCAGAGTATGGCGACAAACCGTTGTAGATCGTTACCGATTGGTGTACAGTCAAGCTTTTTAGCGATGGCCATACATCCGCGAACCTATCCCGCTGAATCGAGTGAATAATTTCGTGTCCAGAGAAACAAATTTAGTACACGTTTTAGTGCCGGCCACCTTAATTTTATGTACGAATAAGCAGATCGGGAGTCAAACCTTTCGAGAACGTTACCACGTTTCTAGAGAGTCGCACAGCTAAGTCAGTACCTCCACGTAGCCTATGACTCCGAGACTCAAACCAGATATTCCGGGAGTAAGTCCGCAGAATGGTATTGGCTCTAGACACATTAATTCGCGATATATACTTGAGTACCTGGTTTACTTATCGGAATCACAGGATATGTGCAGCTATTGACTTAGATGAGCGACTCACAAAGAATGTGATTACATTCTCGGACGGTTTGGCCCTCGATCCTCTAATTCGTTCATGAAATTAAGGTGCCCGTCACTAAACTGTCTACTAATATGTTTCGATGAACAGGATACAACGGGTTATGTTCTAGGAAGGTAAGGTATCTGGTAATGAGTACGTCGCTATGCCAATTGGTATCGTTCACAAATGGATGGCGCTCTACTCTAATATTTATACCGCGAATTAGGATGTCTATTGTCAATCCTGTACATCGGACTTACTCATGGAAAATAAGGCTTGACTCTCGGAATCACAACAATAGGTGAAGCTATTGACTCAGCCATTCAACTTTCAGAAATGGTGGTAACGATCTCGAATGTTTTGACACTCGACCTTCTAATTCATATATGAAATTAATGAGTACGTCTGCTACAACGTCTACTAATCTGTTTCCTTGATCCCGAAGTTATACGCTCGATACAGCGGGTTATGGTCTCGGAGGATCATGTCTTCGGTAAAAGGAATGCTTTTATACGAATAGGTAGCGTTCTGCAACGGTTTGAAGCCTTACGTTAGTGTTAAAACCGTGAATTTAGGTGTCTAGTGCCAAATCCGTTCAGAGAATTTACTCCCGGAATACCTGGTTTGACTCTCGGAATCACAGAATGGGTGGAGCTATTGACTTAGATGTGCGTCTCTCAAAGAAGGAGGTAACGATCTCGAACGGTTAAACACTCGATCCTCTAATTCATTCATGAAATTAACGTGCCCCTCCGTAAAATGTCTACTGTTTTGTTTCCATGAACACTAAGCACGACACGGCCTACGGCGGAATGAGCTGCTGGGATGGTGCGGCCTTCGGTACCAAGCTTGATCATATACGAATGGGTAACGTTCTACAGCGGTATGATGCTCTACCTTAATATTCAAACCGTGAACTAAGTGCCCTATTGCCAACACTTATCACCAGGTTTACTCCTGGAATACCTGGTTTGGCTCTCGGAATTACAGTACAATTGAAGCTATTGACTTAGCCGTCCGGCACCCAAGGACGGTTGTAACGATCACAAACGGATTAACACTCGATTTTCTAATCCTTACATGAAATTAATGTGCCCGTCACTAAGGTGGACACGATTTTGATTCTCTGACTACGAAGTTATACTCTCGAAACACCGGATTATCTTTTCGGATGGTGCGGTATCCAGTAAAGGCAATGACGTCATGATAGTTGGTAATGTTCTTCGCTGATTTAACTCTGTACATTGATATTCAGGCAAGGAATTGATGTGTCCATTGCCGACAGTGCTCAGCGTATGCACTACTGGAATACCTAGTTTGACTCTCGGAATCACATGATAGGTGATGCTGCTGACTTAGGTGTGTGGGTTTCAAAGCAGTTGGTAATGTTCCCAAACGGTTTGGCACTGTAATTTAATACTTGTACCATGAATTAGGGATCTATTGCCAATACTGTTCCGCGCATTTGCTCCCGGAATACCTGGTTTGACTCGCGGATTAATTGGATAGATGGTGCTGGTGATTTAGCTGTGTGTCTCTCAAAGAACGTGCTACCGTTCAGGAACGGTTTGACCCACGATTCTGTAATTCATACAAGAAACTATGGTGCCGAATCACTGAAATGTATGCCATGGTGCTCCTCTGAACACGATGTTATATTCTCGATACAGCGGGCTAGCTTCCCCCAGGGTAAGGGCATCGGTAAAGAGTTAGACTTTATACCAATTGGAAACGTTCTCAGACGGTTTGTCGTTATACAATATTATTCAATCCGTGAACTACGGAGTCTATTGTCAATACCGTTCAGCGGATTTATTCCCAGGATACATGGTTTGACTTGTGGATTCACAGGATACATGAAGCTATTGACTTAGTCCGATTGAATCTCAAAGAAGGTAGTAACCTTCTCGAACGGTTTGAGCCTTTGTCTTCTTATTCATAATGAAATTAAGGTCTCCGTCACTAAAATGTTTACTACGTCGAACCTCTGAACACGAAGTTATACTCTTGATACAGGTGATCATTATTGCGCATAGAAAGGCTTTCTGTAACAAGTTTAATCCTACACGATTAGGTAATGCTCTACAACGGCTTAACGGCCGGGTTTTATATTCAAACCGTGAATTGAGGTGTCTATTGCGAATACGGAAATGCGCATTTGCTCCAGGAATATCTGGCTTGACTTTCGGAATCGCAGGATATGTGAAGATATTTACTTAGCCGCTCGTCCCTCACAAGGCGTGGTAACGATCTCGAACTGCTTGACGCTCGATCCTCCTATTCATACATGAAAATATGGTATCCACCTGCTAAAAGGTCTACACATATGTTCGTGTGAAAGCTAAGCAAGACAATCGCTACAGCTAGTTGGGTTCTAGGGAGGTAAAGCATCCGGTCCGAAGAATGACTTTAGACTAATAAGTAACGTTCTGCATCGGTTTGACCCTCGATCTTCTAATTCATACATGAAGTTAATGTGCCCGTCACGGAAATGAATACTTATTTTTTTCTGTGCGTAGGAGCATATACTCTCGACGAAGCCGGTGAGATCCGCGGAAGGTACGGATTTCGGTAAAGCGTTTGGTTTTATACCAATTGGTAGTGGTCTCAAACGGTTTGACGCCCGACTGAAGTATTCAAACCATGAATTAAGATGTCCATTGCCAATACTCTTCAGCGTACTTGCTCCCAGAATACCTGGTTTGACTCTCCGAATCACAAGATAGGTGAAACTATTGACTCGGCCGTTCGACTCTCAAAGAATTCGGTATCGTTCCGGCACGATTTGACCCACGACCTTGCAATTCATGCATACAATTAATGTGACAGTCATTAGATTGCATACTGATTTTCCTCTCTGATCGCAAACTTATGCTTTTAATACAGCGGGTTAGCTTCTCAGAAGGTATGGCTTTCGGTAACATTTTGGCTATATAGCAATAGGTAACGATCTCAAATGGATTGATGTCCTTCTTTAAAATTAAGTCCGTGAATTAATGCGTCTAATTCCATTACTGTTCAGCGGCTTTTGGCTCGGAATACTTGGTTTGAGTCTCGGAATCATAGGATAGGTGAAGCTATTAACAAAGCGGTTCGATTCTCAATTAAGGCAGTAGCAATTTCGAACGGTTTGACACTCGATCTTCTAATTCATACATGAAATTAAAGTGCGCGCCTGTAAATTGTCAACCTATTCGTTTCCATGAGCACTAAGCAGGACACACCCAAAAGCGGGTTGGACTACTCGCGACGTAAGGGTTTCGGTAAAACGTTTGACTTTTTAACAATTGGTAACGTTCACAAACTGCTTGACGCCCAATTTTAAAATTCAAACGGTAAATAAAGGTGTCTATTGCTAATAGTCTTTAGTGTATAGGCTCCGGGAGTACCGGGTTTGACTCTCGTGATCACAGGATATATGACGCTTCTGACATAGCCGATACACTTTCTAAGATGCTGGTAACGTTCTCGAACTAATTGAACCAGGATATTCTAATTCATACATGAAATTAAAGTGCCCGTGTCTAAAATGAATACTAATTTCCTTCTGTGAACACGAAGTAATGCTCCCGATACAGTGGGTTTTCGGATGGTATGGCCTTCGGGAGGTGTTAGACTATATACCAATGCGCATCGTTCTTCATTTGTTTGACTCTGTACCTTAATATCTATAGGCTGAAATTGGGTGTCTAATGGCAATGATGTACGGCGGACTTAATCCTGGAATTCTTGGCTTGGCTCTAGGTATCAAAGGATGCGTGAAGCTATTGACTTAGCCGTTCGACTCTTACAGAGGTTGTTAACGTTTTCGGACGGTTTGACCCTCGATCTTCTAATTCATACATGAAATTATTGTGTGCCAGTGGCTAAAAGGGATACCAATTTGTTTCTCAGAACACGACGTTATACCTTCGATACTGCCGGCTATGTTCGCGGATGGTAAAGGCTTCCGTAAGAAGATTGAACCTTTACGAATGGGTATCGTTTTACGACGGTTTCACGTTCAACCATAGCACTGAAACCGTGAATTAAGGTGTCGATTGCCAATATTATTCAGCGGATTTAGTCCCAGTATAG